>NC_059173.1:51328526-51628526 GCF_019923935.1 Bubalus bubalis
GAATTAAAGAGCCTCTTAATGAAAGTGTAAGAGGAGGGTAGAAAAGCTGGCTTAAAACTCAACATTCAAAGAACGAAGCTTCATGGCATCTAGTCCTATCCGTTCATAGCAAAAGATGGGGAAAATGTGGAAAGAGTGTCATATTTCATTTTCTTGGGCTCCAAAATCAATGTGGACAATGACTTCAGCCATGAAATTAAAAGACACTTGTTCCTTGGAAAATTCGCTATGACCAACCTAAACAGTGTATTAAAAGCAGAGACATTACTTTGCTGACAAAAGTCCATATGGTCAAAGCTATGGTTTTTCCAGTAGTCATGTATGGATGTGAGAGCTGGACCATAAAGAAGTCTGAGCACAAAAGAGTTAATGCTTTTGAATTCTGGTGTTCGAGTTTTGGAGAAGACTCTTGTGAGTCTCTTGGACAGCAAGGAGATCCAGCCAGTCAGTCCTAAAGAAATCAACCCTGAATATTCATTGGAAGGACTGATGCTGAAGCTGAAGCTCCATTACTTTGGCCACCTGATGTGAAGAGCTGATTCACAGGAAAAGACCTTGATGCTGGGAAAAATTGAGGGCAGGAGGAGAAGGGGGAGATGGAGGATGAGATGGTTGGATGGCATCACTGACTCAATGGACATGAGTTTCAGAAAACTCAGAGAGATAGTGAGAGACAGGGAAGCCTGATGTGCTGCAGTCCATGGGATTGCATAGAGTCAGGACACAACTGAGCAACTGAACAACAACAATCTTATTAGGTTTTTGTTTCTAATATCACTTTAAATTTTTAAACATATAGACCAAAAACAAAGAAAAATAGTATTTTATCCTTCATATTTATAGTTTTAAGTTGATGTTACTAATTATATGAATTTGAAATCTTATTTTTCAAATTTACCTTGGAATATTCATTTTAACTAGATGATCTGATTTTTAATAAAAATTATTCTACATTCCTCATGGTAATAATAAACTATCCAACATTTTTATTGGTTTAGGGGGTCAAAATGTTTGAGGACTGCAATGTAAACAACATATGTAATATGTTCTGATTTCTTCCACAAGAGGTGTTATAGACTTACAGAAGATGCTCAGATACTCTGAAAATAATATATGACCTACAAATGCATTAACATAACTCTCTTTTCAAGAAGATAATCTCAATTTTAGTCTACTAGATTATACAACAGGTATCAAATGAAATTTTTAAAAAATAGACAAAGATAATTTGGAATAATGTGTGCAATTCAAGCCCAAAATATTTCTTCAAGCTTTGCAGATTTTGTCCCTATCACTCTTAGATTTCAAAATTAAATTTCATTTGCTAGATGAATATGTTAGCACCACTGAGCCCATCAAAATGATAGAGTATCTTAAAGAGATACTAGCACATGTACATAATTAGCCATTAAACATTTCCCCCCCAGTTATTGGAACAGATGGTAGGAAAAGCACATCTTAGAAACTACTTATCTAACAGGAGCATAACTTATCTAGAATAAATAAAAATGCAAATTGATGTACTTTACTTCAAATCCTATTGAAAAGATGTTAAAATAATTTAAAGCATAGTAAAGATTTAAAAATAAAAAATACATTTTTTAATACAAGGCAAAAAAGAAATGGACTGTGATCTAGGAAAAGTAAACAAAATTAAATGCAGATGTGAAGATATATAATCCACATTTTAAAACTTGGTAGTATATTTTAAAACTCGGTAGTGCATAGAGGTTGTATATTGTATATGTTGTACATTGTTGTACAAGGTTGTATATTGTCACCCTGATATTTAACTTATATGCAGAGTACATCATGCAAAATGCCAGGATGGATGAACTCAAGCTGGAATCGAGATTGCCGGGAGTAATATCAGTAACCTTAGATATGCAGATGACATCACCTTTATGGCAGAAATTGAAGAAGAACTAAAGAGCCTCTTGATGAAAGTGAAAGAGGAGAGTGAAAATGTTGTCTTAAAACTCAACATTCAGAAAACTAGGATCATGGCATCCGGTCCCCATAGATGGGGAAACAAGGGAAATAGGGAGAGACTTTATTTTTTGGGGCTCCAAAAGCACTGCAGATGGTAACTGCAGCCATGAAATTAAAAGATGGTTGCTCCTTGGAAGAAAAGCTATGACCAACCTGCTGCTGCTGCTAAGTCACTTCAGTTGTGTCTGACTCTGTGCGACCCCATAGATGGCAGTGCACCAGGCTCCTCTGTCCCTGGGATTCTCCAGGCAGGAATACTGGAGTGGGTTGCCATTTCCTTCTCCAATGCAAGAAAGTGAAAAGTGAAACTGAAGTCGCTCAGTCGTGTCCGACCCTCAGCGATCCCATGGAATGCAGCCTACCAGACTCCTCCATCCATGGAATTTTCCAGGCAAGAGTACTGGAGTGGGGTGCCATTGCCTTCTCCAAATGACCAATCTAGATAGCACATTAAAAAGCAGAGACATTACCAACAAAGGTCCATCTAGTCAAAGCTATGGTTTTTCCAATAGTCATGCATGGATGTGAGAGTTAAACTATAAAGAAAGCTGAGTGCTGAAGAATTGATGCTTTTGAACTGTGGTGTTGGAGAAAACTCTTGAAAGTCCCTTGGACTGCAAGGAGATCCAACCAGTCCATTCTAAAGATCAGTCCTGGGTGTTCTTTGGAAGGACTGATGTTGAAGCTGAAACTCCAATACTTTGGCCACCTGATGCAAAGAACTGAGTCATTGGAAAAGACCCTGATGCTGGAAAAGATTGAAGGCATAAGAAGTAGGGGATGACAGAGGATGACATGATTGGATGGCATCACCAACTTGATGGACATGAGTTTGAGCAAGTTCCAGGAGTTGGTAATGGACAGGAAAGCCTAGTGCACTGCAGTCTATGGGTTGCAAAGAGTCGGACATGAACTGAACTGAGTACATAGAGGTGGTTGTATCTGCTTTATACACTGTGATAATTCTAGAATGTCCAGCCAAAATCAATAGTGTTTTGTGAATAATGTCACTATTTAAGTAATGATGACTACTTTTGATGACACTGCTAATATGAACAGATTTTTATCTTTACCGAGTTCAGCCAGTGATTGGTGATATATAGAGTAATTTACACAATTCAACCAGTGACTGGTGATATATAGTTCTATTAAATTTAATTCTGTCTATAAATATTAAGGAAGACTTCCCAGCTAGCTTAGTGGTAAAGAATCTGTTTGCCAATGCATGAGATGCAGGGGATGCAGTTTCAATCTCTGGGTCAGGAAGATTCCCTGGAGTGGGAAATAGCAACCCACTCCAGTATTCTTGTCTGAAAAATTCCATGGACAGAGAGACTGGTGGGCTACAGTCCAAGGGGTGGCAAAGAATCAGACAAGACTGAATGACTGAGCAGACACGTAAGCTAAGAGTGCTAAGGTTGGATATACACAGATGCTTGATATAAATAAGGTACTTCAGTCTTTTGAAGAGCCACATGTGTATCAGTTGACCCACTGGCTTATCAAAGTTAATTTGGTTTCCTGGGTTTATATAAAGAGCTCTTAAAGAATTGTGGTGATATATGATTTGCATGGATTGTGGGAAGGTATGAAATGCCATTTGTTATATATCTGAAGAGACTTTAGGTCGTTATGATACAGATGCTATGATAATTAGAAGGTATCATGGATAGAATGTTGTACATGACATCTATGTTCTTCCATCAAGGCCCAATTTTATGACTTGCACATTAAGTTAGCATATACATACTGCATCCATCCAAGTGAAAATAACATATGCTACTTAGAAGTACAACATACAAATCATAAAAAATGGACTAGCACACATTCTGAAGAAGATCAGCCCTGGGATTTCTTTGGAAGGAATGATTCTAAAGCTAAAACTCCAGTACTTTGGCCACTTCATGCGAAGAGCTGACTCATTGGAAAAGACTCTGATGCTGGGAGGGATTGGGGGCAGGAGGAGAAGGGGACGACAGAGGATGAGATGGCTGGATGGCATCACTGACTCGATGGACAGAAGTCTGAGTGAACTCCGGGAGTTGGTGATGGACAGGGAGGCCTGGCGTGCTGCAATTCATGGGGTCGCAAAGAGTCAGACATGACTGAGCGATTGAACTGAACTGAACTGAGCACACATGTGGTCCTGTGAGTCCAGTAAGATATTTGGTCTAAGCCAAAAGGTCCTTGAAATCTGATCCTATCCAAACATCCATAAGCATATTTGTTCCATAACAAATGTCCCTTGATATTTGGTCCTGTCAAAATGCCCATGCTTAGAAAATGTCCCTGGGTTCCTAAATTTTCAAAACATTTATTTATACTTCAGTTTAAGAGACTAATACACAAATATTATCATATTATATTGGTCCAATGACTATTTTGTGGTTGTATTGACAATTTATAATAACCCTTCTTGCCTCAGTGGCCTACCTAGTAATGGCATATGCAGTTAGGTGGATGGGTGAGTGTTCAGATCTTGCAAAAGAGTGGGAGTTATATTAATTATGGGTACCAAGGAAGAGTCTTTCAGTTGGTCTTACGGTTGGAGAAATGCATAGAATATATCAAGTTAAGGATGGGATCTTGTGATGCATGGTGCATTAATATATCATTGGGCATTTGGTTGGATGAGGCTGGTCATTAAATAAGAGTGGAGTTTGTAAGCAGGAGTTTGGTCAAGACACTATAAAACAGGTGGCAAATGAGTTTATCGGAACACTTTATAAAGTATCTCACTTGTCGCTGTAATATCTACCATGGGGTGATATCACACATCTAATTAATGCCCAACCAACTATTCTATTGCTCAGAGCTAATGGGTGATTTTTCCCTTGAACTGATGTCCTACAGAAGTACAACTGATGTAGACTTCAAGAAGCATAGAGAGGCTTTAGTGGGTGTGACTCCCACACTTACCTGCTAATCAACATGAATCACCACATCTTCAGCTGGGGTCTCCCAACTGGCTGAGTCAGCTTGGCCAAATGGGATGTCCAGTCCATAAGACATTAATAAGGTTTCCCCTACCAGTAAACCAGAAACCACTGGTCAGATGTCTAGGAAAGAAAAAAAAAACACACACACTTATTTTATTGCTTAGTAATGTCAATATGAATGGCAGAAAAGGTATACTCACAAAAAATGTTACATTATAATGGTTTTGTTACCATTTCCATTTCTTTAACAAAAATAGAAGTAAAAGGTACCAGCACTGTAAAGAGAGAAAAACGTGTAATGCCAGATGTATAACTAGTCAGGATTATGGTAATAGTCCAGTCATTCAAGATGCGACAGGAAAACATCAGCACAATATTGGTGTCGGAAGGAAATCAGTCCTGAATAGTCACTGGAAGGACTGACGCTGAAGCTGAAACTCCAATACTTTGGCCACCTGATGAGAAGAACTGACTCACTGGAAAAGACTCCGATGCTGGGAAAGATTGAAGGCAGGAGGAAACATGGATGACAGATGATGAGACGGTTGGATGGCATCACTGACTCGATGGACATGAGTCCAAGAAAGCTCTGAGAGTTGGTAATGGATAGGGAGGCCTGGCACACTCCAGTCCTTGGGGTCACAAAGAGTCGGACATGACTGAGCAACTGAACTGAACTGAACTGACTGAGCTACTCAGTAATGGCAACTTCAAGATGGCATCAACACTGTTCACTCAGATATTTACTGCACACAGTACTGAGTTACATAGTAGTAATGATTTTGCATAATAATGGAAAGATGAAAAGATATATATATATATATATATATATGTACTTGCATTTGCATGGGAAAAACTTTTCAACATTATAACCTTTCACTGTGTGTGATGGATTTTGAGATTACAAACATGTGTGTGATTCAACTACTCTTAACCAAAGGCAGAAGTAAAAGAATCCTTATTTCACTTTCCATAATCACTGTGGCAAAAATTATCTTTGTTGGCTTTAACACGAAAGTATATGACAGGTAACACCTCTAAGCATGTATTCATGTTTTTGGACCTTCATATGTACTTTTGGAAGATGTGAATGAAACTTTTGAGTACATTGTGAGTGAGAGATAGTTGCTCAGTCATGCCTGATTCTTTGCAACCCCATGGACTGTAGCCTGCCAGGCTGCTCTCTTCATGGAATTCTCCAGGCAAGATTACTGGAGTGGGTTGCCATTTCCTTCTCCATTGTGGAGAGTGCAAAAAAAAAAAAAAAAAATTAGATGACCAAATGAATTATGTGGAGAGAGTATATGTCCCTGAAAGGCATGACAGAGGCAGAGAACTAGAAGGTCCACGATTTCCACAAGAAACTTGGAATGTTCACACATCAGCAACTGAACAGCAACCACAGGATGAACAATGCAGTGGAAGGCTGGCATAGCAAATTTCAAAAGCTGATGGTAGCGCCAAATCCTTTAATTTGGAGGGGAGGGATTGGGGGCAGGAGGAGAAGGGGACGACAGAGGATGAGATGGCTGGATGGCATCACTGACTCGATGGACGTGAGTCTCAGTGAACTCCGGGAGTTGGTGATGGACAGGGAGGCCTGGCGTGCTGCGATTCATGGGGTCGCAAAGAGTTGGACACGACTGAGCGACTGATCTGATCTGAATGAAGTGTTAAAAGATAAACTGAAAAAAACATGTATAAGTTATCATCCAGATTTTTGGTGGTCACACTCAGAAAAGGTCACCAACCTCCTGATGATACTAACAAAATCAAATTCATACGATAGAGATTGTTCAGTTTAGTTCTGTTCAGTTCAGTTGCTCAGTGGTGTCCCACTCTTTGCAACCACATGAATCACAGCACGCCAGGCCTCCCGGTCCATCACCAACTCCCGGAGTTTACCCAAAGTCATGTCCATTGAGTTGGTGATGCCATCCAGCCATTTCATCCTCTGTCATCCCCTTTTCCTCCTGCCCTCAATCCCTCCCACCATCAGGGTCTTTTCCAATGAGTCAACTCTTCACATGAGGTGGCCAAAGTATTGGAGTTTCAGCTTCAGCATCAGTCTTTCCAATGAACACCCAGGACTGATCTCCTTTAGGATGGACTGGTTGGATCTCCTTGCAGTCCAAGGGACTCTCAAGAGTCTTCTCCAACACCACAGTTCAAAAGCATCAATTCTCTGGTGCTCAGCTTTCTTCACAGTCCAACTCTCACATCCATACATGACCACTGGAAAAACCATAGCCTTGACTAGATGGACCTTTGTTGGATAAGTAATATCTCTGCTTTTCAATATGCTATCTAGGTTGGTCATAACTTTCCTTCCAAGGAGTAAAAATCTTTTAATTTCATGGCTGCAATCACCATCTGCAGTGATTTTGGATCCCTCAAAAATAAAGTCTGACACTGTTTCCCCATCTATTTGCCATGAAGTGATGGGACCAGATGCCATGATCTTCATTTTCTGAATGTTGAGCTTTAAGCCAACTTTTTCACTCTCCTCTTTCACTTTCATCCAGATGTTTTTTAGGTCCTCTTCACTTTCTGCCATAAGGGTGGTGTCCTCTGCATATCTGAGGTTATTGATATTTCTACCAGCAATCTTGATTCCAGCTTGTGCTTCTTCCAGCCCAGCGTTTCTTATGATGTACTCTGCACATAAGTTAAATAAGCCGAGTGACAATATACAGCCTTGACATACTCCTTTTCCTATTTGGAACCAGGCTGTTGTTCCATGTCTAGTTCTAACTGTTGCTTCCTGACCTGCATATAGGTTTCTCAAGAGGCAGGTCAGGTGGTCTGGTATTCCCATCTCTTTCAGAATTTTCCACAGTTTATTGTGATCCAAACAGTCAAAGGCTTTGGCATTTAACAATCTCTTTGGATAGATTGTTAGCATATAACAAACATAAAGCTAATAATCAGGTCTATATACATTTGAGAGAAATTGCTCATTTACCAAAAAGAATTTAATGATGAAGAAGAACAAGAATAAATGTGAAATCCAAAATTCATCATGAACTACAATAAAAATAATATAAAAATTAATGAAGTTAAACGTTTATATTAATAAATAAATCATGGGCCAATGTCTCAATGGATGTTTTGGACAAGACCAAATGCCTTCCAAGATAGACTATGTAATACCATGAGGCTAATTTTTTGGTATTTATTATTTTTAAGTGCTTGGAAAATTGATCATCTTGGCTATATAACCTTCACATGTTCTTATCAATCTTCAAATATATTTGCAAAGGTGTCATGTTCCTTTTACAAATACCCAGATCCATCATATCTCTGGTTGTGTGCTTACCTTAGGACAGAAACAATTTAGCTGGCAGAATTAAAGGTAATACATTCGTCACAGACACCTTCACTCCACCATTTGCCACAATAAAGAACTTGTTCTGAGGCAGAGACATATTTTAATCAATCACAAATTTGAATTCAATAACTTCTCAGGAAAACTTTCTACCAATTGTTTTTCTCATCTAAATGACAGACTAATAATAACCCTCTTTCATATTAAAAGGTCAGAGAGGAGAGTTTTTCCTAATTCAGTTCAGTTCAGTTCAGTCGCTCAGTCGTGTCCGACTCTTTGTGACCCCAGGAATCGCAGCATGCCAGTCCTCCTCTCACAGGCTAGTAAAGTAATGCTCAAAATTCTCCAAGCCAGGCTTCAGCAATATGTGAACCGTGAACTTCCTGATGTTCAAGCTGGTTTTAGAAAAGATAGATGAACTGGAGATCAAATTGCCAACATCTGCTGGATCATCGAAAAAGCAAGAGAGTTCCAGAAAAACATCTATTTTTGCTTTATTTACTATGCCAAACCCTTTGATTGTGTGGATCACAATAAACTGTGGAAAATTCTGAAAGAGATGGGAATACCAGACCACCTGACCTGCCTCTTGAGAAACCTATATACAGGTCAGGAGGCAACAGTTAGAACTGGACATGGAACAGCAAACTGGTTCCAAATAGAAAAAGGTGTATGTCAAGGCTGTATACTGTCACCCTGCTTATTTAACTTCTATGCAGAGTACATCATGAGAAACACTGGGCTGGAAGAAGCACAAGCTGGAATCAAGATTGCTGGTAGAAATATCAATAACCTCAGATATGCAGTTTTTCCTAAGGCAAAGACAATTTCAGTAAAAAGAGAGATGATGCTAAATTTCATCCCATCTCTGTCATGGTGGTAATATCTGCCTGTCTATGTGTCTCTTTTTCTTCATTCCTCTTATAATACCTTAATTTCCTCTCCAGTTCTTAAATCTGGCATACAATGTAGTAGCCTTTTTATTTATTTATTATCTGTCTCTCTTCCTGGTACATAAACTTTATAATGAAAAGATTTTTGTCCATTTGTTGGACTAACTTCTAGAATAACAGTTTTGGCCAAGTAGTCCACACAATATCTTTTGAATTAAAGCTTTTCCTATATCCTGGGAGTTCTCATCTCCTAATAAATATCCAAAATCACCTATGACTAGATTTACTACCGCCTTTGCCAAATTTCAAAATCAAGCTGGCTGATAATTTGTCAAGCCTAGTAAAACTTAAATTGTTTCAAAATTCTTAAGAATTTCAAGACAAAGAGGTAGAGAACCATACCAAGTATGGACACTTCTGAGTGTAAGGCCCTGTGTTAGCATATGGGGTCACACTTATGAAGCCAGCTCTGTTCAAATCCTTTATGTTTGGACTTTGATATAATCAATAAGGAAATAAAGGTATTCTTTAGCAGCCCTATATATACAATTGTTTATAGATATCCAACTATAAAAGGGATCAAAGTTGGGACACATGTTTGTTTAATTAAGTATATAAATTGAATCAGTAGAGAAGGAAAATATTACAGGGAAGGCAAGATAGAATGATTCTGCCATTGAAGGCACACTTTTTAAAAAGTATGCACCATCTAAGTTGACTTTTAATTATGTGTTAATGTACAATTAATAATATTACATCTCAAAACCACACATTTGTTGGGTTCTGACATAGACTTCTGTGATAGTTGCTGGTAGTAATTCTGTGTCAGGTGGTATTTGCTCTCAGTTTAACAGTCAGTGGGTATCAAGGACAAGTTAAATTAGACATCATTCAAATTTGAGGGAACAAAATGAAAAGTTGAAAGACTGCAAGGAAGACAATTGATATGCCAGTAAGATTGCCTGAGCAGAAGGGACAGAGCTATTCAGGACTCAAAATTAGTGTAGTCCAAGGCAAACAAGATATAATGGATCAAATGAGAAATTTTGGTGTTTGCCATATTTGCAAGTCTATTATAATATTCTGGTTATGAGCTCTTTGGCATGTCATTCAGAGGTGAACTTAGTAGGCTCAGAATACAAAATTTAATCATGTACATTTCAAAGCCCAGAGTTTTCCTGAAGTTTAGAGTTTACATAATCACAATCCAATAAATACCAATCAAAATAACTACATATCAATATCATATTAACAAAAAGCTGTATTTAAACTAGTTGTATAATGCCAAACTTAGAGCTAAAATTTATTCTAATGTCCTTAAGTACCATGCCAAAAGAAACCCATTTTGTTCATGCTTTCACTCCAGGACTTTAGAATCTATTCTATGTGTAGTGCTTTCTAAATATTCTCAATATCTGGAATTGGGAATCTGAATCTGGATATCTCCCAATATCTGAACCTTGTCTATAAGAATAAAAAAATGCTATAAAGACATGAGTTTAATGTTTTTAGCAGTTTAATAATTTTATGATATACTCATGATATGTGTTGTTTCTTTTGCCTAGAAGCTTCTCTACCTTAACCTCCTAACAATAAAATACTACCCTCCCTGTGACACTTGGTTGGATGGTTTCTGGTGATTTACTTTACAATGATATCACAGATGAGTAGTAGTTGTGAGTAATAGCAGTTACTAGCCAATGTTAGAGTATTTCCTAAGGGGAAGGATTTATGTGTAAAAAAAGATAAAAGTAGTTCTCACAGCAAAATTACATTTCAAATAGGGTATTTAGAGGTGGGAAAAACTGTTTTCTCAAGCAGTGATCATACAAGAGCAGCTGTGATGACTGGATCTCTGCCAAAACCTTTACAAAATCTCATCTGTTAGTATATTGCAACAAGGTGTCAAATTGAACCATTAGTTGATAGGAGTTAGCTCCAAATTAAATACTGGGCCTCTGCCATCATAGTTATGTTAAAAGAAAATTAGGCAGATTGCTTACTTGTAAGTAATTGTAAGACTGGTGAGAAATATATCTTTTAAAAATATTCAATTCAAGTGACTTAGAATTATGCCTTTCTGACCGATATATAATTCTACACATCTTGTCACTTGATTCAGGAATCAAAAATTTAATTTCTCAATTAAGTAACTGATAGTTCAAGAAAAGATACTGAATCCTTTTATAAGTGACACATACTAGGCCTGTGGTTGTATATTTTTCCCTGAATATTTTTTTCATGTGTATGGAAGAAAGAAATCAAGAAAAATGCTTTCTGATACCATTCTTCACCTATCTCTTTCTTCCTTTTTTCCCCTGAATTAACATTAGCTTCATGGAGAAAAGGCTTTTTTCCCCTATTAGACAATAAAACATTTAAAAGCCAGAGCTGCAGTCTCTTTACAAGTAGCCCAAGTATCTTTTCTCTCTTAAGCTTCCTGACCTTTCACTCAACCTGCATCATTGCTCCCTTATGTTGGATCAAAACATGGTTTACTCTTAACTGAAACTCTAACTTTAGAAGGAACTTAAGAATTAACCTGCAGTTGTAAAACCCATGGTGCCCTTACAAAATCAAAAGCTGAAAAATGTGGCAAATTATATTAAATTTTTATAATACTTGTAATTTAAAACAGAAACTTCACTTTTTGATTTAATTTACTATTTTGTTTTTGAGTTTTGGCAATAAAAACACATCCGCTTATCTAGTTATTGTGTGAGGTATATACAAAACATAGAACAGTTTTCTGTCTTCATTTATATTACAATTTTAATGAGAAGGAATAATATAACACATACTATTTCTTAATGCAAGCAAAATATATGGAAACAGCTACTCAAATGACTGTCTTGCCTATTAGAATGCAAACTAGTAATACCCAGATCCTGCTGCTCCTGCTGCTGCTAAGTTGCTTCAGTCGTGTCCGACTCTGTGCGACCCCACAGACGGCAACCCACCAGGCTCCCCCATCCCTGGGATTCTCCAGGCAAGAATACTGGAGTGGGTTGCCATTTCCTTCTCCAGTGCATGAAAGTGAAAAGTGAAAGTGAAGTCACTCAGTCGTGTCCGACTCTTAGCGACCCCATGAACTGTAGCCCACCAGGCTCCTTCATCCATGGGATTTTCCAGGCAAGAGTACTGGAGTGGGGTGCCATTGCCTTCTCTGACCCAGATCCTAGAGCAGCATTAAAACACACCCCCACATAGTCATACCCACCCGCTCATACACATATACACACACAGATGGAATAATTGGTCATGACAATTAATGCCATAAGGTATTAGTTAAATTAGATAAATATTAACAATAATTAGAGTACTCAGGCAAACAATAAAAATTCATGTTCATTCTAGCTCTACACATTGAAATATGACCATCATTTAGGTAGGTAATGTCTAGGTGAGAATTTCAGGAAGTAGAAATTGTAGAAAAAAAAGGGGTAGAGGAATAAAATGAACACTATATCACTGTGGGATGGTGGTATAACTAGACTGTTGAGGAAGTAATCAATATCAGACTGGGATGTGTGCATGTATACAGAAGAAATATGCTGGGGCAGACAATAAGGACTTGAAATTCAGTTTGGAAAATTGGTAAATAAAATAATACATATATTTCAGAATAATTTTTCCCAAATATTTTATTTCAGGATAATTTGATTTCCTGATTCTTTTATATAGTGAAATTTTATTCAAGATAGTTCAAAACTGAATATACTTATAGTTCAGTTCAGTCGCTCAGTTGTGTCCAACTCTTTGCAACCCCATGAATTGCAGCACGCCAGGCCTCCCTGTCCATCACCAACTCCCGGAGTTCACTCAAACTCATGTCCATTGAGTCGGTGATGCCACCCAGCCATCTCATCCTCTGTCCTCCCCTTCTCCTCCTGCCCCCAATCCCTTCCAACATCAGAGTCTTTTCCAATGAGTCAACTCTTTGCATGAGGTGGCCAAAGTACTGGAGTTTCAGCTTTAGCATCATTTCTTCCAAAGAATACCCAGGACTGATCTCCTTTAGAATGGACTGGTTGGATCTTCTTGCAGTCCAGGGGACTCTCAAGAGTCTTCTCCAACACCACAGTTCAAAAGCATCAATTCCTCGGCACTCAGCTTTCTTCACAGTCCAACTCTCACATCCATACTTGACTACTGGAAAAACCATAGCCTTGACTAGACAGACCTTTGTGGCAAAGTAATGTCTCTACTTTCAATATGCTATCTAGGTTGGTCATAACTTTCCTTCCAAGGAGTAAGTGTCTTTTAATTTCATGGCTGCAATCACCATCTGCAGTGATTTTGGAACCCAAAAAAATAAAGTCGGACACTGTTTCCACTGTTTCCCCATCTATTTCCCATGAAGTGATGGGACCAGATGCCATGATCTTTGTTTTCTGAATGTTGAGCCTTAAGCCAACTTTTTCATTCTCCTCTTTCACTTTCATCAAGTAAAAAAAGACAAATAACATAGTGATACCCTATATCAGGGGTTAGCAAACTACAACCCGTGGACCAACTGCATCAGCCACCTGTTTTTGTAAATAAAGTTTAATTAGAATATAGCCATGGCATTCATATTACATATGGCTGCTTTCACATTATAATGGCAAAGTTGAATAGTCATGACAGAGAACATCTGGCTCATAAAACCAAAAATATCTAACATTTGGTTCATTACAAAAAAAGGTTTGCTCTAGACAAAGAGCAGAAAACCAGGTGATCTCTGGAGGGGTTGTTTCTACAAAATTATATGTGAAATTTCTAAGAGACCAAATAATTCTTTCTGAATCTGGAGAAACTTAGGGGTGTGTGGAGTGGATTAAGGTCCTAGAGTAACATCTTTAATCCGTGAGTCTTGAGTCTCATGTCCCAGGACACAAAAGGCAATGCCATCTGTTAAAGTGAAAACAGTACTGTCAGAGACTCCAGAACTGAGAAAATATGAGTGATTCAGCTCCCACTGTAAGAATATCAAGAAGCCAATCAAACATAGCCAGTATGATACCTGTTTGCTGCATAAAATAACTCTTTGTTTAGGTCAACCTCTGTCTCTGTCTCTTTATTTCTCTCTGTTTCTTTGCTTCACACACACACTCACAGAAGCAGAGTTTTACTAAAAGCTTACAAAACTGATAAATTCTGTAAAGTCAGGGTAAATTTTAGATAACGTGGAGCTCAATTACTTCACCTCCTAATTTCTATGTAATTCAGGGAATCTGTATTTTAATAGATGGAATTTTAAGTTTGACTTTGAAGGCACTGGATGTTTGCATTGGCTCTTTTCTAACCTAGTAAGATTTGTTTCAGAGCAGAAACTATTAAGCAAAGAATAGATAGATAATAATTAAGTTTATGCCCTTATTGTCAACTGGTGCTCTGGTGATGTGTGCTGTGTATTATGAGTCTGGTGATAAAAATATGATGATGTAAATGTAAAATATATACTTAATATGATGGAAAGACCACAGTTTTTAGAAACCAAACCGTTTGGGGATGAAATTTGAGTGACTTCAGTTATAAGGCACATGATTTTTGCAACTTGCTCAAACTCAGTGAGTTTCAGATTCCTCACCTGTAAAATGAGAATAATGCCTGCTGAGAGAGTAAGAATTTAGATAAAAATGACAGAAGTGTCTAACACAGTGACTGACACAACAGATGACGGTACTGTTGTTTTTATTGGCAGGTGGCTATACTATTTGTTCAGTCTAATAGTTTTGTTCTCTGAAAATGTCATTTTCTAGACCTTGTCTCTTAAAACGCAAGACTGCTTATCATTAAATACCTATATATAAAGGATAGTACTGATACTGACACGCCAACAGGCTGTATAGTCCACGTAGGAGCTCTAGAGTGAGTAATCCTATAACAGATTATGGATCGAGGTATCAAGTTTTTAATAACATATTAGGTTTAATTTAATTTCTCCAATACCATAGTTTTCATCATGAAGTACAAACCCTTAATCCAAATAATAGCAATAGTCTTTTAACTGGTTTCTTTGCCCCTAATGCTACCCTTCTCCAAATCCGTGGTATTATCAGTTAGATAACCTTGCACCAGCCAAGTCTTACTCAGGGTAAATAGGGAGATGGAAATTCAGAGCTAGTGTTGGCTTCACATGGATTCATTCATAAGTCCAACTTCATTATTTAAAAGTCAAGTTCTTTGTATCTTTCTTTTCTGTTTCCCAAATTGCCATCTTTTTCATAAATTGCTTTCTTCAAGGTTGAGCTTCAAGTTACATGTCCGGATGATGAAGAGGGTATATGGATGCTAGGTAATATTAACAACAAACATATCATTTTCTACAATATTTCTTTCAGTACTTCCCTTAGAACTTGGAGGCCTAAGCCTCTTGCCCATCTTTTGTCCAAAGATATGGGCCCCTTTCCATTTACAGAACCTGGGGATAAACACATCCTTGTGGCTCAGATGGGAAAGAATCTGCCTGCAAGGCAGGAGACCTGAGTTTGATCCCTGGATTGGGAAGATCCCCTGGAGAAGGGCATGACAACCCACTCCAGTATTCGTGCCTGGAGAATTCCATGGATAGAAGATCCTGGGGGGCTATAGTCTATGGGATCAAAAAGAGTTGGACACGACTGAGTGGCTACCATTTTTACCCTCTGCAGCTTCTATTGTTGGTACTCAGTGTATTCGCCCCATATCTCCTGCAGATTTCTGTGCTACAAGTTCCATTCACCAAGAGGTAACTGTGTATCTCCTGTAAGAGATTTTGAGATTTTTGGTCTGCAATACCAGATTCTTTCCAAACGATGTCCTTGATTGGGCTCCAAACAAAGAAATGATACTGTGCTCTCCTGGGTTAGTCTTGAGCCATGCTCAAAGAGAAACATTCCTTTTGGAATTTAGGTGTCTCTTCATACTTCATGCACAGGTTCTCTGCCTATATTCCTCGCTAAATAAACAGTAGTGCAATCAATATTGCAAAGGATCACATTATAAGAATGTAGTGATTATGATCTAAAGAGTTCAAGAGAAGACATTGTGCTGTTCTATATTTATGCTATTAAATTCCAAGTAGTAACTTTAACATGTCCAAAAAATGAATTATCACCCACTGTTCCCTGCACATTCTGAGTAAGACTTACATTTGTAGTCGCCATCAATGAATCAAAGTAGCAATCTTGGACAGAGCCATTGAAACTCATTATTTCTTGGGTGACATGTTAGATGATGCAGCATCACCAGTGTATTAGCTTTCTAGGGCTGCTGTAACAAATTATCATAAATTGAGTGGCTTAAAACAATATGAATCTAGTCTTTCACATTTCTTGAGGCCAGAAGTTCAAAATAAAGGTTTTAATAGAGGTGATTCCTTCTGAAGCCTCTGAGGGAAAAATAGTCCTGTGCTTCTCTCCTAGCTTTTGATGGTTGCTGGGAATTCTTGGAGTTCCTTGGTTTGTAGACATACAAAACATAATCTCTACCTCCATCTTTACATGGTCTTCTCCCCTGTGTCTTCTGTGTCTGTGACAAAATTTCCCTCTTCTTACAAAGAAACAAGTCACTGCATTAGGGTTCACTTTCATCCCATATGACCTCATTTTAACTTGATTATAAATAAAGTCACCAAGTTAGGCACACCAAGGATGAGGATTTGAACATCTCTTTTGGGAAAATACAAATGAGTAATGATATAAGTAACATTAACTACATAGCAAGCAAATCTATATTGTTAAATATAATTAGGCCCTGAAGAACCATGGCATCATGAGTGGTACAGCATTCTTTCCTTTATGTCTTGGTGAGAGATATGAAATTAACCAATTATGGCACAGTTGACAATAAAGATGAGATGATGCATGGGCACTAAGAAAAACTCTTCATGTATACTGCTTGGGTGATAAATACACTTACTCTATCCATTGTTCTAAATCTTCACTGACAGATCACTAGAGCTTACATGTTTTATGAATTTTTGTGAAACAGTATTTAATCTAATTGTTTACATAGATAGGGACCTCCAAAAATTAGTTTTCTGAAGCCTCAGCCATCTGGTATATTTAGTAGCAGCTCTAGATCCTCCCATGATAAAATAATACCAAAGACTGTGCATTGCCTGTAATATGCATCCAATATTTCTTAAGTTATACTTTAATTCCTATTCCACTACATGAACTAATTGAGAACATTATTATGCAGGCTTAAAGAGTTGGCTATTGAAATCTCTGAAAATAGTTTACATTTTCCAAAGTTATTCCTAAGTTTCTTGTTGTTGTCCAGTCGCTAAGTCATGTAGGACTCTTTGCAACCCAAACAGCATGACAGGCTCCCCTGTCCTTCACTAACAATCTCCAGGAGTTTGCTCAAATTCATGTCCACTGAGTCAGTAATGTTATCTAACCAGCTCATCCTCTGCTGCCCCCTTCTCCTTTTGCCTTCCATCTTTCCCAGAATCAGGGTCTTTTCCAGTGAGTCAGCTCTTCCCATTAGGTGGTCAAATTATGGGAGCTTCAGCTCAACATTGGTCCTGCCAATGAATATTCAGGGTTGATTTCCTTTAGGATTGACTGGTTTCATCTTGCAGTCCAAGGCACTCTGAAGAGTTTTCTCTAGCACCACAATTTGAAAGCATCAATTCTTCTATGCTCAGCCTTCTTTATGGTCCTGCTCTCAAATCCACACATGACTAATGGAAAGCCGTAACTTTAACTATAAGCATCTTTGTTGGCAAAGTGATGACTCTTCTCTTTAATATGCTGTCTAGGTTTGTCATAGCTTTTCTTCCAAGGAGCAAGCGTCTTTTAATTTCATGACTATAGTCACTGTCTGCAGTGATTTTGTAGCCCAAGAAAATAAAATCTGACCCTTTTACATTTTCCCCCTTTTGTTTTCCATGAAGATGGGACTGGATGCCGTGGTCTTAGTTTTTTTTTAATATTTAATTTAAGTCAGCTTCTTCAGTCTCCTCTTTCACCCTCATCAAGAGGTTCTTTAGTTCCTCTTCACTTTCTGCCATTGGAATGGTATCATCTGCATATCTGAAGTTGCTGATATTTCTTCTGGCAATCTTGATTCTAGTTTGTGATTCATCCAGCCCAGCATTTCATATGATGTACCCTGCATATAAGTTAAATAAGCAGGGTGACAATATACAACTTTGTTGTACTCCTTTCCCAACTTTGAACCAGTCCATTGTTTCATGTCCACTTCTAATTGTTGTTTCTTGACCTGCATACAGGTTTCTCAGGAGACAGGTAAGGTGGTCTGGTACTCTCATCTCTTTAAGAATTTTCTGCAGTTTGTTGTAATCCACACAGTCAAGGCTTTAACAGAGTAAATGAAGCAGATGTTTTTCTGGAACTCCCTTGCTTTCTCCATGATCCAAGGAAGGCTGGCAATTTGATCTCTGGGTCCTTTGCTCCTTTGAAACCCAGCTTGTACATCTGGAATTTCTCCATTCACATACTGCTGAGCTTAAAGGACTTTGAGCATAACCTTACTAGCATGTGAAATGAGTACAACTGTATGTTAATTTGAATATTCTTTGGCATTGCCCTTCTTTGGGACTGGGAATGAAAACTGACCCTTTTCAGTCCTGTGATCACTGCTTAATTTTATGTGAACATAAAATTAAGTTTCATTTATCCATTCGTACATCTGTAACAGTATATTTGTACATCTTTATTCAAACACACAAACTATAATTAGATTGCTTCTTCTTCTATATTCGAAAGTTGATTTGCAATTGATTGTATTAAGTATTTCACCAAGTTTTCTAGGCAACATATTTATAAACTATGTCTTTGGAAAAGGCATCTCTGCAGATGGTTATGCCATTTGTTGTAGGCCAATTTTTCATAATAGTTTTGCTTTCTGAAACTGTCACATCTAGACCTTGTCACGAGACCGCTTACTGTTAGATGCCTATGTACAGAGTAAAACATTGACACTGACATTCCAGCAGGCTGTACAGTCTATGTAGGAGCTCTCACATGAGTAATCCTATAACAGATTATGGATCATTTTAAGGTGTCAGCTGTGCGCTAAGGACTGACAACTAAACCGTATCTTACATGCAGCGAAATATCTTCATAAGGGGTACAGAACTGAAAGCTGTCACTTAATTCTCATGCCCCAGCAGTAAGCTTTTAACTGATTCACTAAAAGTCAAGTCAAATCAAGAATTGAAAGATAACATGAAGGAAAGCCAGATCAATAAAATCCCTGTGTCTTTGGGGGACTCACTGACAGACTGTGGCTTCAATGCAGCTTGAAGCTCCCAACCAAGACAATGTGCTGTGACACAGGCTTATTCTATAGTTGTCCAGGCAGGAGGATAATACTACAGTTAGACAGACAAGGGAAATATACAATGGTGCGAGGGCTTAAGATTTTTAACATTATCAACATTAAGTATAATTTCTACCAGGAATACAGAAGACAATTGCATGAAATATTAATGAATGTAACCAATGAAGGCTTCCAAATCTAATATTTTGGAATCCAATCATTTAGGATGAATAGGTGATATTTTATAAAATATCTGCATGAGTTTTAGATATAGATTCTTAATCATATTCAGCCTATCTTCTCTGTAATTCAACTAGAATATAATGTTTACTTTACAAAACAGAGTAATATATTTGAAAGCCTCATCTGATGGCCTTGGGAAGGGAATTTGGAGAAGTTCATGATGGACAACTGGTTATAACTATTGTTGCAAAAATACAGGTATCCTTTTTGATTTTCTTCTCATCACACACAGAACAAAATGACTTTACTATTTATTTTGAAATATCTCCCCTACGCATTCCTGCCTTTCCTCTCTGGTTATCACAACTATACTACAAATGTCATCACTGATGAACTATTACATATTTTACAGCACTATTAGAAAAATACTTCTTCAAATAAGAGATGTGATATAAAGGTGAACTATTTCATTTGTAATAAAAGATATCACATGATACAAAGTTACCATGATAACTGAAATATGAAATATATATCCATACCTAATAAAGTACCTAGCATTTGGTTCTATCATAAATTATATACCATTATGTGATGAAAAGAAAAATAGTAACAATAAAATTTTTTAGTCCAATGGGGTAAAGTGATATTTTGAAAAGGAAAAATATATTTATGACATCATGCTCTTTTGAGGCACAAATTTATAACAGCCCTTTTGAGAAATAAGAATTTGAAATCTTTGATTTCAGATACAAAGCAGACATTTTAAAGTTTCTTTTTAAAAAATTATCTGATTAGGAATATTAATTAAGGATTTTTAACATTCAACAGTTAAGACTAATGAAACGATGAATAATTTTGCACAAAATTTAAGAATTAAACTTGATTGATACAGAGCTAGTGGAAGTCCATTTGTACAAATCAATCTCTTCACAGGAGAGTTTTGTTTGAATAGCAACTCCAAGATAGTCAGAATTTTAATATTGGCCTATGAATTTAAATTTAAATGAAATAATAATTAATAAGTTATTAAAATTTAATAATTTTAATACCGAATTTTAATACTGATCTAAGTACTATCTTCTATGTTTTATCATTCATTTCATGCATTTTTTTGCAAATATCACATATTTAGGTGCCTAAAGGATCCAGGTAGGTGACTCATAACACTGAAATTGTTGTAAGAAAAAACATGGGGATCTCTCAACCATTAGAAACTGAACAAACTACAGGATATTTGTTGGAGATGAGGAAGAAGCTGGTGTTTGCAGACAGCATTTGGGAACATGGCTGGGACTGGTGTTTTTTAGATTTTTTTTCTCAGAAACCAGATTATTGTGTAGAATTTCCCAAGTATTAAATATTTATTCAAAATAATAATTAAATACTATGCAGACCCAACACAAAAATTCACAAATTAGATCTTGCCTAAGGATATGTTCTCTAGTTAAAGTTGGAAAAAGCATACTAAGTAATTACTTTAAAAACCCAAAAAACATGCTAGGCTTTGGGATATAAAGATAATTAAGATTCTTTTTGTTGTTGTTGTTGTCTTTCTAGAAGTTCACAGAAATAAGGGAGTTTATGCAAAACAAGTACATTTGTAGGACCAGGTCAAGAGTACAAATGGGCACCAAGTGGGACCTCTTCACTTCTCCTTCCACCCCTGCCTGGTCCCTGCACTTTCTCTCACTAAAAGGAACATTACTTACCCTTCACATCTAAGAAGGCTCAGGCAAAGATGGAAGTCCAGGTCCATTATTAGGGCCTAGCAGTGAGCACAGGAGCAGTAAAATCAGCTTTGTGTAGTATTGGATAAAAGGACTATGGAGGAACTAAAGGTAATTCCAGGGTCTAAGTTCCATGGTGAAGGAGGGAGACAAACAACAGGTTTCAGGTAAGCATGTCTCCTCGGCTTCTATAATTCATTCACTTTGGAAAGTGCAGTGACCAGAGGAAGGCAAAATGAGGGTCTCTAAAGCATGCTGTAAAGAGCAGGTTCACAATGGCTGATGGTAAGGGCTATACTGAGGGAGAACATGAATATATATATATATATATATATATATATATATATATATATATATATAGCACTGGGTGATCATTTATCCTTCGTTTTTAGGTATATGGCTAAAGAGATTTATTCCCTGTATGACATACCTTGTGGGCACTTTTTCTCTTAACAAAATATTCTGTATTTGTATTTGAACTTAGGAAAACCTGTGCAATCAGCTTTTTATATCTAAATTAAAGGACTAGCCTGCTGCATTGTAAAGAAGAATTATTTATTTTGCTGAGAAAATATTCAGTCAAGAAAGCAGTTTATGAATGTCTTTTAAGGAGGACACAATTACAAGTCTTTTCTCTACTGGGTTTCTTGCCCCTCTATGTTAAAGTACTCAACTCAGTAACATGAAGTGCTTCAAAGTCATAAAACACCATATTCATAGCTATAGTTTTTAAATGTTAAATTTTTACTACCTCCTATATGAAACTCACAGGTAGTATGTTTTCATACTCTTTGAAAAACAGATTTTCAGTAAGATATTAGAAGAAAGAAAGAGGGGAGAGAGAAGAAGTAAGGGAGAAAGAGACACAGATAGAGAGATATACAGAAAGAGAAAGGGAGGGAAGGAAATAAGGAAGAGAGAAAGAAAGGAAGTAAGGAATGAAAAAAAAAAAACTATTATTCTTTAAAAACAAAAGGATGCCTTTAGGGTTTTTTGAAAACCTAGCTTGGGCATAATTTCATAAGAGGAACACAGCACTCCATTCCCACTGTTAATGCCTTGCTAGTCCACAAGGAAGACAGTGCAATAGGAAAGTGAGGTGCACAGGTTAAGTATCTCTGATGCATTAAAAATAAAATCTGAGCAGCTGTTCTAAAACTTGGCAATTTTCAAGCAGAGTCAGTAGCACAAGTCCAATAAAGGGCACTCTCATATCACACAGAATAATTTTAATAGTTTTTCTCATGATCAATGCACTGAGCATCCTGATTGAGTGCTAAATAACAGCCATAAATGCAACAAAATTGTGATAAAAATGGATAATGAAGTTTACCTGCCAGTATTTTCCTGTTCATTTTAGAGTTATACTGTTCATAAACATTGAAGCACTGGTATATTTGAAAGATTATTTTCATAAACTTCAGTTCAGTTCAGTTCAGTTGCTCAGTCGTGTCCGACTCTTTGTGACCCCATGAATTGCACCATGCCAGGCCTCCCTGTCCATCACCATCTCCTGGAGTTCACCCAAACTTATGTCCATTGAGTCAGTGATGCCATCCAGCCATCTCATCCTCTGTCATCCCCTTCTCCTCCTGCCCCCAATCCCTCCCAGCATCAGAGTCTTTTCCAATGAGTCAACTCTTCTCAAAAGGGGGCCAAAGTATTGGAGTTTCAGTTTTAGCATCAGTCCTTCCAATGAACACCCAGGACTGATCTCCTTTAGGATAGACTGGTTGGACCTCCTTGCAGTCCAAGGGACTCTCAAGACTCTTCTCCAGGGGCGGTCCTAAGATGGCAGAGGAATAGGACAGGAAGACCACTTTCTCCCCAACAAATTCATCAAAAGAACATTTGAACGCTGAGTAAATTCCACAAAACAACTTCTGAATGCTGGCAGAGGACATCAGGCACCCAGAAAAGCAGCCCATTGTCTTCCAAAGGAAGTAGGACAAAATATAAAAGATAAAAATACAGAAGAGTCAGGGACGGAGATCCCTCCCAGGAAGGGAGTCTTAAAAAAAAGAGAAGTTTCCAAACACCAGGAAACACTCTCACTGGCGAATCTGTGGTGAGCCTTGGAAACTCAGAGGGCAACATAACTTGGAGGAAAAATAAATAAATAATTAAAACCCACAGATTACGTGCCCAAAGGTAACTCCCAGTGGAGAAGCAGCGCAGACGCCTGCATCTGCCACTAGCAAGAGGGGGCTGGGCAGGGAGGTGTGGGCTACATTGCTTAGAGTAAGGACCAGGCCTGAATGCCCCACGGGCAATCTGAGGGAACTAACTTGAGACAATAAACCAGACTTTAGGGTAGCTACCCCACAAAAAGCCCTAACCTAAGACACCGCCAGGCCTGCTCACAGAACAAAGGACTGAGCAGAGCTAGCCAGCTGTGGACCGGCCCATCCCCCGCCAGAGACAGGCAGACGAGGGCAGCCAGAGCCAGAAAGGGGCAATCATGGCCCCAGAGAGGCATCATCTACCAAACCGCAAGCAGCCTTCATTGCTAACCAAGACTTCTTGGGATTCTGGACAGTCGACATCCGCCTGAGAAGGTGTGCCAGTTGTACACCCAGAAAACGCAGTGTCAGGGACGGGGGAAGCAATAAGTTGCAGCAACCCAGCTCGCCAAACACCTGGTCACCTGAGCTGCTCGGATCTGGGAAGGGCACAAAATGCAGGCCCAACTGAGTCTGCGCCTCTGAGGACTACCCGAGTACCTGAATGTGAACGGTTTAGACCCGGGGAGTGCATACAACCCAGGGCCTGCCTCAGACAGTTGCCTGCAGAGCAACCTAGAGCCTAAGCAGTGTAGACTGGGAAAGCACACATGCCGTGAGTTGGGGCAAACCCAGTGTGGCCGAGACACTGGGAGCACATGCCAGTGTTATTTGTTTGCAGTGTTCCTCCCTCCCCACAGCACAACTGAACAAGTGAGCCTAAAATGTGTCCACCACCGCCCCCTTGTGTCAGGGTGGAAATTAGACACTGAAGAGAGCAGTAAACAGAAGCTAAAACAGAGGGAACCACCTTGAAAGTGACAGGTGGAAAAGATTAAAACCCTGTAGTTAGCATTGACTACATAGGAAGGGCCCTATAGATCTTGAGAGGTAAAAGCCAGATCAAGGAACTACCTGAAAATGAACTGACCCCACACTGTCCACAACAACACCACACAAAGTCCTAGATATATTTTTACTATTATAATTATTTAATTTTTAAAACTTTAAGTCCTCTACTACTCCTTTAATTTTCATTTTTATAACCTACTATTACTTTGCACAAAAAAGATCCTATTTTTTAAAGCAAACTTCATATATATATATATTTTATAATTTTTGTGACTTTGTTTTTTTTTTTTCTTTAATATTGTATTTTTGAGAATCCAACATCTACTCTAGATTTTTAATCTTTGCTTTTTGGTATTTGTTATAAATTTTGAACCTTTAAGAACCCAATCTTCATTACACATTTTTACTGGGAGCAAGATTATTGGCTTGACTGCTCTCTCCCCCTTTGGACTCTCCTTTTTCTCCACCAGGTCGCCTCTATCTCCTCCCTCCCCCTTCCCTTCTCTACCCAACTCTGTGAATCTCTTAGTGTGTTCCAGAATATGGAGAACACTTAGGGAACTGATTACTGGCTGGATCTGTCTCTCACCCTTTGATCCCACTCTTTATCCTCCTAGCCACCTCTGTCTCCTTCCTCCCCCTTCTCTTCTCTGTATAACTACGTGAACATCTCTGAGGGATCCAGACTGTGGAGACCACATAGGGAAGTGATTACTGGCTAGCTTGCTCTCTCCTCTTTTGATTCCCTCTCTTCTCCTCCTGGTTACCTCTATCCCTCTCTTCCCTCTTCTCTTCTCCATGTAACTCTGTGAACTTCTCTGGGTGTCCCTCACTGTGGAGAAACTTTTCATCTTTAACCTAGATGTTTTATCATCGGTGCTGTATAGATGGAGAAGTCTTGAAGCTACTGTAAGAATACAACTGAAAACCAGAAGCAGGAGGCTTAAGTCCAAATCCTGAGAACACCAGAGAACTTCTGACTCCAGGGAACGTTAATCTATAGGAGCTCATCAAATGCCTCCATACCTACCTGAAACCAAGTACCACCCAAGGGCCAAGAAGTTCCAGAGCAAGACATATCACGCCAATTCTCCAGCAACACAAGAATATAGCCCTGGGCTTCAATATACAGGCTGCCCCAAGGCACTCCAAACCCACTGACATCTCATAACTCATTACTGTACACTCCATTGCACTCCAGAGAGAAGAAATCCAGCTCCACCCACCAGAACACTGACACAAGCTTCCCTAACCAGGAAACCTTGACAAGCCACCAGTCCAACCCCACCCACAGCAAGGAAACTCCACAATAAAGAGAATTCCACAAACTGACAGAATACACAGGCCACCCCAAACACATCAATATAAACAAAATGAAGAGGCAGAGGTATTTACCCAGCAGGTAAAGGAACAAGATAAATGCCCACCAAACCAAACAAAAGAGGAAGAGATAGGTAATCCACCTGATAAGGAATTCCAAATAATGATAATGAAAATGATCCAAAATCTTGAAAACAAAATGGAGTTACAGATAAATAGCCTGGAGACAAGGATTGAGAAGATGCAAGAAAGGTTTAACAAGGACATAAAAGAAATAAAAAAGTCAATATATAATGAATAATGCAATAAATGAGATAAAAAACACACTATAGAGATCCAACAGTAGAATAATGGAGGCATAAGATAGGATAAGTGAGGCAGAAGATAGAATGGTAGAAATAAATGAAACATAGAAAAAAAAATTAAAAGAAATGAGGACAATCTGAGACCTCTGGGACAATGTTAAATGCCCCAACATTCGAATCATAGGAGTCCCAGAAGAAGACAAAAAGAAAGACCATGAGAAAATACTTGAAGAGATAATAGTTGAAAACTTTCCTAAAATGGGGAAGGAAATAATCACTCAAGTCCAAGAAACCCAGAGAGTCCCAAAAAGGATAAACCCAAGGCAAAACACCCCAAGATACATATTAATCAAATTCACAAAGATCAAACACAAAGAACAAATATTAAAAGCTGCAAGGGAAAAACAACAAATAACACACAAGGGGATTCCCATAAGGATAACAGCTGATCTTTCAATAGAAACTCTTCAGGCCAGGAGGGAATGGCAGGACATACTTAAAGTGATGAAAGAAAATAACCTACAGCCCAGATTACTGTACCCAGCAAGGATCTCATTCAAATATGAAGGAGAAATCAAAAGCTTTACAGAGAAGCAAAAGCTGAGAGAATTCAGCACTACCAAACCAGCTCTCCAACAAATTCTAAAGGATCTTCTCTAGGCAGGAAACACAGAAAGGGTGTATAAACTCGAGCCCAAAACAGCAAAGTAAATGGCAACGGGATCATAATTATCAATAATTACCTTAAATGTAAATGGGCTGAATGGCCCAACCAAAAGACAAAGACTGGCTGAATGGACACAAAAATAATACCTCTATATATGTTGTCTACAACAAACCCACCTTGAAACAAGGGACACATACAGACTGAAAGTAAAGGGCTGGAAAAAGATATTCCATGCAAATTGAGACCAAAAGAAAGCAAGAGTAGCAATACTCATATCAGATAAAAAAGACTTTAAAACAAAGGCTCTGAAAAGAGACAAAGAAGGACACTACATAATGATCAAAGGATCAATCCAAGAAGAAGATATAACAATTATAAATATATATGCACCCAACATAGGAGCACTGCAATATGTAAGACAAATGCTAACAAGTATGAAAGGGGAAATTAACAATAACACAATAATAGTGGGAGACTTTAAGACCCCACTCACACCTATGAATAGATCAACTAAACAGAAAATTAGCAAGGAAACACAACCTTTAAATGATACAACAGACCAGTAGACCTAATTGATATCTATAGGACATTTCACCCCAAAACAATGAATTTCACTTTTTTCTCAAGCGCACATGGAACCTTCTCCAGGATAGATCACATCCTGGGCCATAAATCTAGCCTTCGTAAATTCAAAAAAACTGAAATCATTCCAAGCATCTTCTCTGACCACAATGCAGTAAGATTAGATCTCAATTACAGGAGAAAAAGTATTAAAAATTCCAATATATGGAGGCTGAAAAACATGCTGCTGAATAACCAACAAATCACAGAGGAAATCAAAAAAGATATCAAAATATGCATAGAAATGAATGAAAATGAAAACACAACAACCCAAAACCTGTGGGACACTGTAAAAGCAGTACTAAGGGGAAGGTTTTCCTTTATTTCTTTGCATTAATCGCTGAGGAAGGTTTTCTTATCTCTTCTTGCTATTCTTTGGAACTTTGCATTCAGATGCTTATATCTTTCCTTTTCTCCTTTGGTTTTCACTTCTCTTCTTTTCACAGCTATTTGTAAGGCCTCCCCAGACAGCCATTTTGCTTTTTTGCATTTCCTTTCCATGGGGATGGTCTTGATCCCTGTCTCCTTACAATGTCACTAACCTCATTCCATAGTTTATCAGGCACTCTATCTATCAGATCTAGACCCTTAAATCTATTTCTCACTACCACTGTATAATCATAAGGGATTTGATTTAGGTTATACCTGAGTTGTCTAGTGGTTTTCCCTACTTTCTTCAATTTAAGTCTGAATTTGGTAATAAGGAGTTCATGATCTGAGCCACAGTCAGCTCCCAGTCTTGTTTTTGTTGACTGTATAGAGCTTCTCCATCTTTGGCTGCAAAGAATATAATCAATTCTATTTCGGTGTTGACCATCTGGCCATGTCCATGTGTAGAATCTTCTCCTGTGTTGTTGGAAGAGGGTGTTTGCTATGACCAGTGCATTTTCTTGGCAAAACTCTATGAGTCTTTGCCCTGCTTCATTCCATATTCCAAGGCCAAATTTGCCTGTTGCTCCAGGTGTTTCCTGACTTCCTACTTTTGCATTCCAGTCCCCTATAAGGAAAAGGACATCTTTTTTGGGTGTTGGTTCTAAAAGGTCTTATAGGTCTTCATAGAACCATTCAACTTCAGCTTCTTCAGCATTACTGGTTGGGACATAGACTTGGATTACTGTGATATTGAATGGTTTGCCTTCGAAACGAACAGAGATGATTCTGCCACTTTTGAGATTGAAGCCAAGTACTACATTTTGGACTCTTTTGTTGACCATGATGGCTACTCCATTTCTTCTGAGGGATTCCTGCCCACAGTAGTAGATATAATGGTCATCTGAGTTAAATTCACCCATTCCAGTCCATTTCAGTTCGCAGATTCCTAGAATGTTGACATTCACTCTTGCCATCTCTTGTTTGACCACTTCCAATTTGCTTTGATTCATGGACCTGACATTGCAGGTTCCTATGGACTGGAAGAAGCACAAGCTGGAATCAAGATTGCCGGGAGAAATGTCAATAACCCCAGATATGCATATGACACCACCCTTGTGGCAGAAAGTGAAGAGGAACTAGAAAGCCTCTTGAGGAAAGTGAAAGTGGAGAGTGCAAAAGTTGGCTTAAAGCTCAACATTCAGAAAACAAAGATCATGGCATCCGGTCCCATCACTTCATGGGAAATAGATGGGGAAACAGTGGAAACAGTGTCAGACTTTATTTTTGTGGGCTCCAAAATCACTGCAGATGGTGACTGCAGCCATGAAATTAAAAGACGCTTACTCCTTGGAAGGAAAGTTATGACCAACCTAGATAGCATATTCAAAAGCAGAGACATTATTTTGCCAACAAAGGTCTGTCTAGTCAAGGCTATCATTTTTCCTGTGGTCATGTATGGATGTGAGAGTTGGACTGTGAAGAAGACTGAGGGCCGAAGAATTGATGCTTTTGAACTGTGGTGTTGGAGAAGACTCTTGAGACTCCCTTGGACTGCAAAGAGATCCAACCAGTCCATTCTGAAGGAGATCGGCCCTGGGATTTCTTTGGAAGGAATGATGCTAAAGCTGAAACTCCAGTACTTTGGCCACCTGATGTGAAGAGTTGACTCATTGGAAAAGACTCTGATGCTGGGAGTGATTGGGGGCAAGAGGAGAAGGGGATGACAGAGAATGAGATGGCTGTATGGTATCACTGACTCGATGGACGTGAGTCTGAGTGAACTCCAGGAGTTGATGATGGACAGGGAGGCCTGGCATGCTGTGATTCATGGGGTCACAAAGAGTCGGACACCACTGAGCGACTGAACTGAACTGAACTGAACTGAAGGGGAAGGTTCATAGCAATACAGGCATACCTCAAGGAACAAGAAAAAAGTCATATATATAACCTAACTCTACACCTAAAGCAACTAGAAAAGGAAGAAATGAAGAACCCCAGGGTTAGTAGAAGGAAAGAAATCTTAAAAATTAGGGCAGAAATAAATGCAAAAGAAACAAAAGAGACCATAGCAAAAGTCCACAAAGCAAAAGTCTGATTCTTTGAGAGGATAAGTAAAATTGACACACCATTAGCTAGACTCATCAAGAAACAAAGGGAGAAAAATCAAATCCATAAAATTAGAAATGAAAATGGAGAGATCACAACAGACAACACAGAAATACAAAGGATCATAAGAGACTACTATCAGCAATTATATGCCAATAAAATGGACAACTTGGAAGAAATGGACAAATTCTTAGAAAAGTACAACTTTCCAAAACTGAACTAGGAAGAAATAGAAAATCTTAACAGACCCATCACCAGCACAGAAATTGAAACTGTAATCAGAAATCTTCCAGCAAACAAAAGCCCAGGTGCAGACGGCTTCACAGCTGAATTCTACCAAAAATTTAGAGAAGAGCTAACACCTATCCTACTCAAACTCTTCCAGAGAATTGCAGACGAAAGTAAACTTCCAAACTCATTCTATGAGGCCACCATCACCCTAATACCAAAACCTGAAAAAGATGCCACAAAAAAAAAAGAAAACTGCAGGCCAATATCACTGATGAACATAGATGCAAAAATCCTTAACAAAATTCTAGCAATCAGAATCCAACAACACATTAAAAAGATCATACACCATGACCAAGTGGGCTTTATCCCAGGGATGCAAGGATTCTTCAATATCCGCAAATCAATCAATGTAATACAAATTGAACAAATTGAAAAACAAAAAAGCCATATGATTATCTCAATAGATGCAGAGAAAGCCTTTGACAAAATTCAACATCCATTTATGATAAAAACTCTCCAGAAAGCAGGAATAGAAGGAACATACCTCAACATAATAAAAGCTATATATGACAAACCCACCGCAAACATTATCCTCAATGGCGAAAAATTGAAAGCATTTCCTCTAAAGTCAGGAACAAGACAAGGGTGTCCATTCTCACCACTACTATTCAACATAGTTTTGGAAGTTTTGGCCACAGCAATCAGAGCAGAAAAAGAAATAACAGCAATTCAGATTGGAAAAGAAGAAGTAAAACTCTCACTGTTTACAGATGACATGAATTTCTACATGCTGCTGCTGCTGCTGCTAAGTCACTTCAGTTGTGTCCGACTTTGTGCGACCCCATAGATGGCAGCCCACCAGGCTCTCCCGTCCCTGGGATTCTCTAGGCAAGAACACTGGAGTGGGTTGCCATTTCCTTCTCCAATGCATGAAAGTGAAAAGTGGAAGTGAAGTCGCTCAGTCGTGTCTGACTCTTAGCGATCCCATGGACTGCAGCCTACCAGGCTCCTCCATCCCTGGGTTTCTCCAGGCAAGAATACTGGAGTGGGTTGCCATTTCCTTCTCCAAGAGCCTCTACATAGAAAACCCTAAAGAATCCTCCAGAAAATTACTAGAGCTAACCAATGAATAGAGTAAAGTTTCAGCATATAAAATCAACACACAGAAATCCCTTGCATTCTTACACACTAATAATGAGGAAATAGAAAGAGAAATTAAGGAAACCATTCAATTCACCATTGCAACGAAAAGAATAAAATACTTAGAAAAATATCTACCTAAAGAAACAAAAGACCTATATATAGAAAACTACAAAACACTGGTGAAAGAAATCAAAGAGGACATTAATAGATAGAGAAATATGCCCTGTTCATGGATCAGAAGAATCAATATAGTGAAAATGAGGATACTACCCAAAGCAATCTATAGATTCAATGCAATCCCTATCAAGCTACAAACGGTATTTTTCACAGAGCTAGAACAAATAATTTCATAATTTGTAAGGAAATACAAAAAACCTCGAATAGCCAAAGAAATCTTGAGAAAGAAGAATGGAACTGGAGGAATCAACCTGCCTGACTTCAGGCTCTACTAAAAAGCCACAGTCATCTAGACAGTATGGTATTGGCACAAAGACAGAAATATAGACCAATGGAACAAAATAGAAAGCCCAGAGATAAATCCATGCACCTATGGAGACCTTGAAGAATTTTGAGTATCACTTTACTAGTGTGTGAGATGAGTGCAATTGTGCGGTAGTTTGAGCATTCTTTGGCATTGCCTTTCTTTGGGATTGGAATGAAAACTGACCTTTTCCAGTCCTGTGGCCACTGCTGAGTTTTCCAAATTTGCTGGCATACTGAGTGCAGCACTTCAACAGCATTATCTTTCAGGATTTGAAATAGCTCGACGGGAATTCCATCACCTCCACTAGCTTTGTTCATAGTGATGCTTTCTAAAGCCCACTTGACTTCACATTCCAGGATGTCTGGCTCTAGGTCAGTGATTATCTTGGTCGTGAAGATCTTTTTTGTACAGTTGTTCTGTGTATTCCTGCCACCTCTTCTTAATATCTTCTGCTTCTGTTAGGTCCATACCATTTCTGTCCTTTATCGAGCCCATCTTGGCATGAAATGTTCCCTTGGTATCTCTAATTTTCTTGAAGAGATCTCTAGTCTTTCCCATTCTGTTGTTTTCCTCTATTTCTTTGCATTAATCGCTGAGGAAGGCTCTCTTACCTCTTCTTGCTATTCTTTGGAATTCTGCATTCAGATGTTTATATCTTTGCTTTTCTCCTTTGGTTTTCACTTCTCTTCTTTTCACAGCTATTTGTAAGGCCTCATCAGACAGCCATTTTGTTTTTTGCATTTCTTTTCCATGGGGATGGTCTTGATCCCTGTCTCCTGTACAATGTCACAAACCTAATTCCATAGTTCATCAGGCACTCTATCTATCAGATCTAGGCCCTTAAATCTATTTCTCACTTCCACTGTATAATCATAAGGGATTTGATTTAGGTCATACATGAATGGTCTAGAGGTTTTCCCTACTTTCTTCAATTTCAGTCTGAATTTGGCAATAAGGAGTTTATGATCTGAGCCACAGTCAGCTCCTGGTCTTGTTTTTGTTGACTGTATAGAGCTTCTCCATCTTTGGCTGCAAAGAATATAATCAATCTGATTTTGGTGTTGACCATCTTGTGATGTCCATGTGTAGAGTCTTCTCTTGTGTTGATGGAAGAGGGTGTTTGATTTGACCAGTGCATTTTCTTGGCAAAATGATAGTAAAGTAATGCTCAAAATTCTCCAAGCCAGGCTTCAGCAATACCTGAACTGTGAACTTCCAGATGTTCAAGCTGGTTTTAGAAAAGGCAGAGGAACCAGAGATCAAATTGCCAACATCCACTGGATCATGGAAAAAGCAAGAGAGTTCCAGAAAAACATCTATTTCTGCTTCATTGACTATGCCAAAGCCTTTGACTGTGTGGATTCATATAAACTGTGGAAAATTCTGAAAGAGATGGGAATACCAGACCACTTGACCTGTCTCTTGAGAAACCCATATGCAGGTCAGGAAGCAACAGTTAGAACTGGACATGGAACAACAGACTGGTTCCAAATAGGAAAAGGAGTACATCAAGGCTGTATATTGTCACCCTGATTATTTAAATTATATGCAGAGTACATCATGAGAAACGCTGGGCTGGAAGAAACACAAGCTGGAATCAAGACTGCTGAGAGAAATATCAATAACCTCAGATATGCAGATGACACCACCCTTATGGCAGAAAGTGAAGAGGAAACTAAAAAGCCTCTTGATGAAAGTGAAAGAGGAGAGTGAAAAACTTGGCTTAAAGCTCAACATTCAGAAAACAAAGATCATGGCATCTGGTCCCATCACTTCATGGGAAATAGATGGGGAAACAGTGGAAACAGTAACAGACTTTATATTTTTGGGCTCCAAAATCACTGCAGATGGTGACTGCAGCCATGAAATTAAAAGACGCTTACTCCTTGGAAGAAAAGTTATGACCAACCTAGATAGCATATTCAAAACCAGAGACATTACTTTGCCAACAAATGTCCGCCTGGTCAAGGCTATGGTGTTTCCAGTGGTCATGTATGGATGTGAAAGTTGGACTGTGAAGAAAGCTGAGCACCAAAGAATTGATGCTTTTGAACTGTGGTGTTGGAGAAGACTCTTGAGAGTCCCTTGGACTGCAAGGAGATCCAACCAGTCCATCCTGAAGGAGATCAGCCCTGGGATTTCTTTGGAAGGAATGATGCTAAAGCTGAAACTCCAGTATTTTGGCCACCTCATATGAAGAGTTGACTCATTGGAAAAGACTCTGATGCTGGGAGGGATTTGGGGCAGGAGGAGAAGGGGACGACAGAGGATGAGATGGCTGGATTGCATCACTGACTTGATAGACGTGAGTTGAGTGAACTCCAGGAGTTGGTGATGGACAGGGAGGCCTGGCATGCTGCAATTCAAGGGGTCGCAAAGAGTTGGTCACGACTGAGCGACTGAACTGACCTGAATTAACTGATTGACACCTTATCTTTGACAAATGAAGCAGGAATATACAATGGAGAAAAGAGAATCTCTTTAACATGTGGTGCTGGGAAACCTGGTCAACCACTTGTAAAAGAATTAAACTAGAACACTTTCTAACACCATACACACACACACACAAAAACTCAAAATGGATTAAAGATCTAAATGTAAGACCAGAAAGTATAAAACTTCTAGAGGAGAACATAGGCAAAACACTCTCTGACATAAATCACAGTAGAATCCTCTATGACCCACTTCCCAGAATATTAGAAAGAAAAGCAAAAATAAACAAATGGGATCTAATTAAAATCAAAAGCTTCTGCACAACAAAGGAAACTTTAAGCAAGGTGAAAAGACAGCCTTCGGAATGGGAAAAAGTGATAGCAAATGAAGCAACTGACAAAGAACTCATCTCAAAAATATACAAGTAACTCCTGCAGCTCAATTCCAGAAAAATAAACGACCCAATCAAAAAATGGGCCAAAGAACTAAACAGACATTGTTCCAAAGAAGATATGCAGATGGCTAACAAACACATGAAAAAATGCTCAGCATCACTCATTATCAGAGAAATGCAAATCAAAACCACAATGAGGTACCATTTCATGCCAGTCAGAATGGCTGCGATCCAAAAGTCTACAAGTAATAAATGCTGGAGAGGGTGTGGAGAAAAGGGAACCCTCTTACACTGTTGGTGGGAATGCAAACTAGTACAGCCACTATGGAGAACAGTGTGGAGATTCCTTAAAAAACTGGAAATAGAACTGCCTTATGACCCAGCAATCCCACTGCTGGGCATAAACACTGAGGAAACCAGAAGGGAAAGAGACACATGTACCCCAATGTTCATCGCAGCACTGTTTATAATAGCCAGGACATGGAAGCAACCTAGATGTCCATCAGCAGATGAAATGATAAGAAAGCTGTGGTACATATACACAATGGAGTATTACTCAGCCATTAAAAAGAATACATTTGAATCAGTTCTAATGAGGTGGATGAAACTGGAGCCTATTATACAGAGTGAAGTAAGCCAGAAAGAAACACACCAATACAGTATACTAACGCATATATATGGAATTTAGAAAGATGGTAACAATAACCCTGTGTATGAGACAGCAAAAGAGACACTGATGTATAGAACAGTCTTATGGACTCTGTGGGAGAGGGAGAGGGTAGAAAGATTTGGGAGAATGGCACTGAAACATGTATAGTATCATATGTGAAACATGTATAGTCCAGTTTTGATACAGGATGCTTGGGGCTGGTGCACTAGGATGACCCAGAGGGATGGTACGGGGAAGGAGGTGGGAGGGGGTGTACAGGATGGGGAACACATGTACACCCATGGCAGATTCATGTCAATGTATGGCAAAACCACCATAATATTGTAAAGTAATTAGCCTCCAATTAAAATTAAATAAATTTGTATTAAAAATAACTAAATAAATAAAACCAAAGCAATGAAAAATGAGTCATCTCTAACACCACAGTTCAAAAGCATCAATTCTTTGGCACTCAGCTTTCTTCACAGTCCAACTCTCACATCCATACATGACCACTGGAAAAACCATAGCCTTGACTAGATGGACCTTTGTTGTCAAAATAATATCTCTGCTTTTTAATATGCTATTTAGGTTGGTCATAACTTTCCTTCCAAGGAGTAAGCGTCTTTAAATTTCATAGCTGCAATCACCATCTGCAATGATTTTGGATCCCAGAAAAATAAAGTCTGACACTGTTTCCACTGTTTCCCCATGTATTTCCCATGAAGTTTACATACCCACAAAAGTTGAACTAAATGTTTTAGTTATTAATACATGTATGTTGTCCCATATGGGTGTGCTAAGTAGAATTATTATCACAAATACTTGTGGTAACTGAAGTACTTATACAAATAAATTTAATGAATATAAATGATATTTAGAAACAGTTTAAAGTTCAAATATCAATGAAACTGTTCTTTGGAATTTATAAGAATTTTTTAGATATAAGAAATGTACAGGAGATTTGGTTTGCCATGCTTAAAAATTGAACTTCCTGTTCATTCAAATTATTTCAGGAAGTCCATGGGGGAAATTCCCCCTGTATAAAACCTTGAAATCAAAAATTAGATTACATAGGTCATATTATCCAGAGAGTCAGAAATGATTTCTATCCAGTAAGATATTCTGTTTGCTAGTTTCCTAGATATTTTAAAAGCTGTATTATGAGAACCCTCAACTGAGCTATGAAATAGAGCTTTTTGACCATAGGTAGCTACAACTTAACACAGGAGGATTTAAGTGATAAACAGTACAATTTTCTTAAATACAAAGCCAATTTTAAAATGGCATATCTAAAATTCAAGTACCCTCTCACATAATGTTTTATGTTGATTTTTATTTTTTTTTATCCTAGGCCAATAATCATTTTCATCAATTAAGGAGACACCTGAAATGTCTATACCAATTAATGAGTGAATATGAATAATTATTGGATAGTCTCCCTAAAAGTATTACTTACTTTCATCTTTCTTCATTTTTCTGTCAGTGAGAATAATTATGAAATTGTTTAATACAATTATACAGCTTTTTTAAGGGCTCAATCAGTGTATTTTTTAATGATTGCAATTGATTACTAATTAAATGGCTTAAGGTGCCTGGCAAATTTTACTATCAAATATTTGGAAATGAATAGCTTATTTAAGTGTGTCTAGACACTACTATGCATTTTTCCTTGGAGTATGTTGCTATAGCACATTGTCATATTGTTTACAAATAAACCACAAAAATAAAACCCTGAAAATGTGGAAATCACATTTACAGTACAAGCTTCCACAATCACCTTCTAATTAAGCAACATGCTATATTTCAATCTATTTCCTCTATTCTGTCTACTAATAAGCATACCTTTGGAACACTGATGACTATTGGGTTACTTATGAAGAGTTTCTTGACACTTGAAGTCACCTGAAGCTGAATGTCTACTAAGTCCATTGAGGTTATTCTCAACTCTCTCATGCCAGTTAAAACTGTGACAAGTACTAGGTGATTTAATTATGCATTATACAATTTGCTAATATCTATATGCCAAAGAAATTCTGTGTCCGTGTGTGTGTGTGTGTGTGTATCTGTGTGTTTACATAAAAACTATGTCTACTGCTTTGGAAAAATTTAGTAAAAGGAAATTCATTTTAAAATGCTGTTAAATTACCTGTGGTTAATACAATTCTAAAATATTGGAGGAAATGATAAAACTTAAAAAAATCTGTATTCAAATTTAATTATGAGTTTAAAAAATATTTTTTGGTTTTGTTTTATTTTTCTATTTAATTTCCTACCTTATTCAACTGAAAAAAAGCATTAGAAACACTGAAATCACACTGAATTATAAATATAAGAAAACCAATCTATATATATATTTTCAATAGAAACCTTGGTTCTATCTAAAAATATTTGCCAGAGACTGTATATAAAATGATTTAAGTTAAATATTCCTATAAAATATGTATTAATGCTTTTTTAAAAAATTCAAGCTTTTTGTGACTATTTCAATTCCAATTGCCTCAGGACAAAATGGCTTCTCTGTACTCTTTTGGGTCTTTTTAATGCAAGTATGTATACTTCTTGAAAGATTAATACTCTAGGAATTTAATTTGCTCATATTAACTTTATAAAATTTTAACTTTCTAAAAAAAAAAGATAATTCCCAAATTAATGAATATATTCATATATGCACAAGTAATCTTTCAGAAAAGCTTAATTGTGGAATGATAAATCTACTGGGTTTAATAAAATCCATGCTTTTATGCTACCTTTTTGTGAAACAATGTTCATTTTGACTGTATTTTCTCATTTATGTATTCAACTTTACTTATGGCCAAGCAGATACCCTACCTTAAACAAATTACCTTCTCAGTTCGGAGATCTCATTCATTTAGATTTAGAAAGATTTGAGTGGGGACAAGACCCATTGTGCAGTTAGACACATAGATTAAGATGGTGAATTCAACAGGGATCAGGGGAACTTTTGAATAAGATATATAGATTAACAGGTTCTCTAATTTCCTCTCCAAAACCAGAATTAAATGATCAAAGAAAATAAAAGAAAGACCTCAGTATACCTGTGTAAATGTGAAAATCAAAGGCAGCCACTTCCTACCCCAAGCCCTTAGGAATTTTTCCTTATTAAATCAGGTTTAAAAAGACAACAAAGAGGAACCTCAAATTTCTTTGCAAAAAAAAAAAAAAAAAAAGCAGTATGTAGAGAAAAGCCTAGAAGGGCTTCTTCAAAATATCTTTAACTGGAGAGAGTTAAAGGCTCTGGGAAAATGAGGGATACTTTAAATAATTTTCCACTGAACATGAGACAACATCTGTGGAGGCCATGAGAATGTGCTTTTCAGATCTGTCACAGAGAGTGTAACTAATTGTACACTAACTACAGTTAGTGTAACTAACTGTAACCCCAGTTGCTGCTTTTCCAGACCCACTACCACTTTCATATTATGGACATACTTTCCAAAGACTTCTACCCATTGATGACCAGGCAGAAAAGTGGTCTTAATGCAGTTCTCTTCATGTGTTTGCCCCTGCATCCTGGTTGAATCTGCTTTGGAACTCTATTGAAGCCTACCCAGCCGCCTTCCTTCTCTCCTTCACTGATGGAAAACATACTTTATGTCAAAAGACTCTTCTTGCCTAGTTTGGTTTCCTGATATTTCTCCTTAATTGTTATTTCCACCTATATATATATATATATATATATATATATATATATATATATCTGTTACACATGTAATCTCATCTTACTTCTGTTTCTCAGAAGATCCAAGATTGCTCTACAAAAACAGGCAACAGGGTAGGAATTTGGGACTGACTCACTCACCATCAGGCAGGCAAGAAGATGTCAACTGAGTAGTATGTGGTCACTTAGAGTCTCTAGTAAAAAGTAGGGGCAGAGGGGACTTCCCTGGTGGACCAGTAGGTAAGACTCCAAGCTTCCAATGCAGAAGGTGGAGGTAGCATCTCCAGTCTGGGAACTGAGATCCTACATTGACTGGTGGCCAAAAAATAAATAAACATATATATAAAGTGATGGTCAAACTACTGATGAATTAACATTCCTAGGGTGATCTGACAAAACATGTTAATGTAGGGAAATGTTCCTTCAGGTGCAATATTTCAAGCATTTTGAAACATACAGGGGTATCTGTGACTAAAAGGACGTAGAACTAACTTGTTAGTCTTATACTAAATTGATGCTTGCTCTTTACAGCATCGAACCTTGCTTATATCACCAGTCCCATTAACAACAGGGTGTTGTCTTTGCTTTGGCTCCATCCCTTCATTCTTTCTGGAGTTATTTCTCCACTGTTCTCCAAGAGCATATTGGGCACCTACCGACCTGAGGAGTTCATCTTTCAGTGTCCTATCTTTTTGCCTTTCCATACTGTTCATGGGATTCGCAAGGCAAGAATACTGAAGTGGTTTGCCATTCCCTTCTCCAGGGGACAACATCAACATTCTAGGAATCAGTGAACTAATATAGACTGGAATAGGTGAATTTAACTCAGATGACCATTATATCTACAACTGTGGGAAGGAATCCCTTAGAAGAAATGGAATAGCCATCATAGTCAACAAAAGAGTCTGAAATGCAGTACTTGGATGCAATCTCAAAAATGACAGAATGATCTCTGTTCGTTTCCAAGGCAAACCATTCATTATCACAATAATCCAAGTCTATATCCAGACCAGTAATGCTGAAAAAGCTGAAGTTGAACGGCTCTATGAAGACCTCCAAGACCTTCTAGAATTAACAACCCCAAAAGATGTCCTTTTCATTATAGGGAACTGGAATGCAAAAGTAGGAAGTCAAGAAACCCCTAGAGTAACAGGCAAATTTGGCCTTGGAGTACAGAATGAAACAGGGCAAAGGTTAATAAAGTTCTGCCAAGAGAACACACTGCTGATAGCAAACACCCTCTTCCAACAACACAAGAAGACTCTACACGTGGACATCACCAGATGGTTGACACTGAAATCAGATTGATTATATTATTTACAGCCAAAGATGGAGATGCTCTATACAGTCAGCAAAAACAGACCGGGAGCTGACTGTGGCTCGGATCATGAACTCCTTATTGCCAAATTCAGACTGAAATTGAACCACTAGACCATTCAAGTATGACCTAAATCAAATGCCTTATGATTATACAGAGGAAGTAGTAATAGATTTAAGGGACTAGATCTGACAGACAGAGTGCCTAATTAACTATGGATGGAGGTTCATGACATTGTACAGGAGGCAGGGATCAAGACCATCCCTAAGAAAAAGAAACGCAAAAAAGCAAAACAGCTGTCTGAGGAGGCCTTACAAATAGCTATGAAAAGAAGGGAAGTGAAAAGCAAAGGAGAAAAGGAAAGATAGAAGCATCTGAATGCAGAGTTCCAAAGAATAGCAAGAAGAGATAAGAAAGCCTTCCTCAAGCGATCAATGCAAAGAAATAGAGGAAAACCACAGAATGGGAAAGACTAGAGATCTCTTCAAGAAAATTAGAGATACCAAGGGAACATTTCATGCAAAGATAGACTCCACAAAGGACAGAAATGGTAGGGACTTAACAGAAGCAAAAGATATTAAGAAGAGGTGGCAAGAATACACAGAAAAAGTGTACAAAAAAGATCTTCATGACCCAGATAATCACGATGGTGTGACCACTCACCTAGAGCCAGACATCCTGGAATGTGAAGTCAAGTGGGCCAGAGGAAGCATCACTATGAACAAAGCTAGTGGAGGTGATGGAATTCCAGTTGAGCTATTTCAAATCCTGAAATATGATGCTGTGAAAGTGCTGCACTCAACAGGCCAGCAAATTTGGAAAACTCAGCAGTGGCCACAGCACTGGAAAAGGTCAGTTTTCATTCCAAACCCAAAGAAAGGCAATGCCAAAGAATGCTCAAACTACCACACAATTGCACTCATCTCACATGCTAGTAAAGTAATGCTCAAAATTCTCCAAGCCAGGCTTCAGCAATATGTGAACTGTGAACTTCCAGAAGTTCAAGCTGGATTTAGATAAGGCAGAGGAACCAGAGATCAAATTGCCAACATCCCCTGGATCATTGATAAAGCAAGAGAGTTCCAGAAAAACATCTATTTCTGCTTTATTGACTATGCCAAAGCCTTTGACTCTGTGGATCACAATAAACTGTGGAAAATTCTGAATGAGATGGGCATACCAGACCACCTGACCTGCCTCTTGAGAAACCTGTATGCAGGTCAGGAAGCTACAGTTAAAATTGGACATGGAACAACAGATAGGCTCCAAATAGGAAAAGGAGTATGTCAAGGCTGTATATTGTCACCTTGCTTATTTAACTTATATGCAGAGTACATCATGAGAAACACTGGGCTGGAGGAAACACAAGCTGGAATCAAGATTGCCAGGAGAAATATCAATAACCTCAGATATACAGATGACACTACCCTTATGGCAGAAAGGGAAGAGGAACTAAAAAGCCTCTTGATGAAAGTGAAAGAGGAGAGTGAAAATGTTGGCTTAAAGCTCAACATTCAAAAAACGAAGATCATGGCATCTGGTCCCATCACTTCATGGGAAATATATGGGGAAACAATGGAAACAGTGTCAGACTTTATTTTTCTGGGCTCCAAAATCACTGCAGATGGTGACTGAAGCCATGAAATTAGAAGATGCTTACTCCTTGGAAAGAAAGTTATGACCAACCTAGATGGCATATTCAAAAGCCGAGGCATTACTTTGCCAACAAAGGTCCATCTGGCTATGGTCCATAATGGCTATGGTTTTTCCAGTGGTCATGTATGGATGTGAGAGTTCGACTATAAAGAAAGCTGAACGCTGAAGATGATACGTTTGAACTGTGGTGTTGGAGAAGACTTTTGAGAGTCCCTTGGACTGCAATGTGATCCAACCAGTTCATTCTAAAGGAGATTAGTCCTGGGTTTTCTTTGGAAGGACTGATGTTGAAACCAAAGCTCCAATACTTTTGCCACCTGATGCAAAGAACTGACTCATTGGAAAAGACCCTGATGCTGGGAAAGATTGAGGGCAAGAGGAAAAGCGGACAGAGGATCTCATCACCGACTCAATGGACATGTGTTTGGGTGGACTCCAGGAGTTGGTGATGAACATGGAGGCCTGGCGTGCTGCAGTTCATGTAGTCACAAAGAGCTGGACATGACTGAGCAACTGAAATGAACTTAAGTTGATGCTTGCTGAGAAACATCACAAAGCGTTGGGCACGACTGAACTAACATAGCAGGCATGCACGGGTAACATTAACAGTCATAAGCTAAATAAGAGGCTTCGTATATCCTGCAATGAAAACAGACAAAGCAGACAGAAAGACTGAGGAGCTGATAGAACCACAGAGTTTCAGAGACATTTACATTTTAAATTTCAGCCAAAGATCAGGTATGTTATGCTAATATCAAGGCTGTAGTTGGGAATTTCTGGGATCCTGAAACACGAAGTGGGTAGATCTGTAGGAATGCTCTGAGGATGTTCTGTTCTGAGTCCTCAGAACTTTTACAGGTGATGCATTCTTCCTTAGTAAAGCTAGGACACATCTAGTGTTAGTATATGGCAGAAGCATCTCCCTGTTGACAGGTATTTCCAAAGATTCCTTACCTCTTTTCCTGATTACCAGGACAATAACTTGGGTTAAATTTGACCATAACACTACACTGAACATGCTGGTCCTGACAATGGAGGAAAGACATTATTCACCTAAAGAGCTACAAAAATTTGCTAGCATGTTCCCATAGGACCTTGGGAAGCATGAATGAGATTGGATTTTGAGACTGATGTATCAAGAGGGGGCAAATGTAAAGAGTGGATTAAGCAAGAATTCATTGATTTCAGGTCACCTTTCTTTTGGAATGTCTGGCAAGTACATCAGTGGATGGAGAAAACTGTTAGAGTGGCTCATAGATGTCTAGAGAAAAAGATGTACCAAGTGACTGAAAGAATAAAAAAGGTTGAAGAAAGTGGGAATGCTAGAGGGAAAGTGATATGTAATCCCAGATAAACCACTAGAGAACTGTGTTCTCTAAGCAACAATGTGTACAGAATTGCCTATTTTGAGCCCAGTTCTGTAAGACACACCAAATCATTAAGTTAGACCATGCCCAGGATCTGGTCATTATAACATAGAAAATGTGCATCTGTTTTGAGCCTCCATAGAAAGAAAGGGCATGAGTAAGCTATATGACTAAATGGCAAGTTGACTACTTTGACTTCTTTTATCCTGGAAGGGCCTGAGATTTGTCTTCAGAGGAATGAATACCTCTTCTGGATAAGCAACCACCTATTTTTTCAGTAGAGTCTCAGTCAGAATTTACTATCCAGGAGTTTATGGAATGCCTCATCTACTCTATTGTAGATAATCCCATCAGTGAGTAGCGACAATGGGAACATGGAAACAATACAGGCCCATTCCTGCAAGATGTGGAATTCTTCCAGTCAGTGACTTTGAGGACACCCTTATTTTGGCTAAAATGTTCATAAAGCTAGGTTCCAATCTGAGTTTCTTCTTTCCCAATGTTAATTACCTCACTCTTCTTCACAAATGTCAAACCTGCAATACAGACTACAGGCAGCTTCAATTGCTTGTTCCTCTTTAATCTTTAATGGTATTTCTCTCTAATAATTCTCTTGTATTTCAAAATCTATGTTTGTAGCTGCTTTTTACAGGATTTGACCTCACAATATCTTAGAATAAGGTGCCCTTGGACGACTAAGCATTGTAAACTCATCTTATTTCTACTAAAGTGAAATGCTCTTATTTTTATTTAAGATCACAGTAATCTATAAACCAATTTAGGAAAATTTTTGTTTGGATATTTAAATAAACAAAACACAAAAAAACTTTTTTGAAATACTTAGATCAAAGAAGAACAGGATTATTTTGAAATTATTAATATGAACACCATGTTTCAAAATATATGGCATATGACATACTCTGTAAGCAGAAAAATATTAACATCAAATTTTGCATTACTATATAAAAATGAAATGGCAACCCACTCCAGTGTTCTTGCCTAGAGAATCCCAGGGATGGGGGAGCCTGGTGGGCTGCCGTCTATGGGGTCGCACAGAGTCAGACACGACTGAAGCGACTTAGCAGTAGCAGCATAAAAATGAAAAACTTGAGTATTAAAATCAGTAAGGTAGAAAGCTAATGAACATGATAGAGAGACAAAAGAAAGTAATAAAAATGAGAGCAGCATTAATAAAAATTAAAATACAAACTATAGAATTCATTTTAAAAATCAAAATTTATTTGTTTGAAATGATCAGCAAATTATATTGATCTTGAGGTAGCATAATAAAGAAAACAACACTTTCCTGCTTAAGGTTCCACTCAAACGTGGCTGCCTTCCTCATCACCTTTTATATGAGCTGAAGTGGTATTACTAGGTGTGGATGTGTGGTGCCTGAAGACACTGTGTATTTCTAATTATAAATAAATTGTATATGCAATTTTATACTAATAAAAGATGAAAGGATTAGATTGTTTTATATGAAATATACATATCAACAATTCATATTGTCTCAAGGAAAACTCAAAAATAAAACAATAAGTAGGAATAAAGTTAGAGAAAGTTTTCAGACATATTACTATAAATAAAAGTGATGATTACAGCTGATTGTCAAAGGATGCTACTTTAACATCTGACGAAATATTTGACTGCTGTTACATAAGCACAATTGAAAATAGAAATGAAAAGCTTCCTATATTATGTTCACAATTGCTACCAAACCCTGAATAAATAACAACACAAAATCTGTGTTGTCATTTAGTCATTAGGTTATGTCCAACTCTTTGTGACTCCACAGACTGTAGCCCGGCAGGCTCCTCTGCCCATGGGATTTTCCAGGCAAGAGTACTGGAGTGGGTTGCTATTTCCTTCTCCAGGAGATCTTCCTGACCCAGGGATCAAAAGAGTATATTACACTATAGACCAGAATGAACTCCTCATGTGTGAACTACCTACCTATACTCACATATAAATCATTCATTCTGGTCTATAATGTAATATACTCCTCCATGAAAGTATTACATCAAGTATTGTTCTACTGGGCTTAAGGAGGAGAAGATTCTTCAAGCACTTGAGCCAGGACTTAGATAGTCAAAATCTGGGTTAGATGCAGCTACCCTTTCATAACCTAAGCAAATTTATCAATATTGAGGCAGAATTCTTTTTAAAATTACTTTTAAAATTTTTATACAATTTTAAAAAGTTACTTTCTACTTACAGTTATCACAAAATATTGACTATATTATCTCTACTGTACAATACATCCTTGAGCCTATCTTCCTACCCAGTAGTTTGTATCTCCTACCCAATAGTTTGTATCTTCTACTCTCCATTGCTTTATGAGACAGGACTCAATAAAATGTTGGGTTGGCTGAAAACTTCATTTAGCTTTTTCCATAAAATGGTATGGAAAAAGCAGAATGAACTTTTCGGCCAGCCCAATAATAAATTAAATCCCACAATGTATTTTTCTATATTAATTAGCTTATTTTAATTGGAAGCTAAAGTGGAAAATAAGACAGCATATTGAAATTAATGGAAAATTAAGACTCCATTCTATTTTAAAATATAGATAACTTTGAAAAACAAAATAAGCTGGAAAATCTTACATACATTTGAATGAGATATGACATCCAAAAAACACTATAAGCTTAAAAACATAAATATTTAATAATATTCCATTCAAAATTCAATGGAATTTTATATAGTAATTTAAAATGTTAACTTGGTATAAGAAGTCAAAGTAAAAATATATTTATAAAAAGAAATTAACCAAGCAGGCCTCTAAACCATCAGAAAAAATTAAATAGTAAAATTAACTTTTGAAAGGTATTAAGATTTTTCATATTTTGAGCTCTGCACTACATCACACACCAGTGCATATGGTGTATACAGTATATGCTATAATTTTAAACATTTTATAGGAGCAGAAACTAAAAATTAAAGAAACACATGCCAAATTAAACACAAAAATATAAATTATAATATTCATGTATCTGGTCTTGGGATAGAAAGGGGCTTTTAAAACTGGATATAATTGAAAAAAACCATCAAAATATTACAGTTGACAGAATCAATATGTGAAGCTTTCAATGTGAATTAAAATTTAACATAAAATTAGAAAATGAAAGGAATATAAGGGAGACTAATCTACCCTATATCTGACAGACTATAAGAAGAATTTTAAAGTTATATAAAAACAATGAGTTTTCCAGTTGAAACTGGAAGTACAATGAGTTGGACAAAATTAAAATTGATAAAAATATAATAACTGTGCTAATATTAACACCAAGATCAGTGATTATGTCAAAAATTATAAAATAGCTCATTCATAGAAAATTCTTCTCTATAACTTTAGTCTAAAGTCAGTAATACATTGATATGAAAGAATATTCACTGAAACTTTGTTATGATTATGAGAATTTAGAAATAGCATAATCATTCAATACAGGAGACTAGTTTAATAAAATTGACACAACTCTACACTAAAAGTTGTAATGTAGTAAGGATTTTAATGAAAAATATTAAAATGTTCATATATTTACTTGAGTAAAATTTACAATGTACAAATGTAAATATGCAGTATGATTTCTATTTTCTAAAATAATGATCATATTCTTGTGGACAAACATCATACATATGTATATACATTTTTACATTATGTTCACATTTTTTCCTAGTGGTTTATTGATGTATTTAAATATAATCTATGTAATGGGTGTGCAAAGAATCAGTTCTTTGATTTTTACAATCTTATTTGGTAAGGGATTAAGTAAATAAACATCACTGAAAAATCCCCTAGGCCTCCTCTCTTTTCCTATAAGAAAATACAGTGATCATTTTCATTGAGAGGTATTTGATAAAGCAAAATTACTTTCTTGCTTTTTATTCATTTGAAAGCAGCTATAGATCCCAAATCAATCAGAGTGAAAAATACCACATAGGATGTTTTAGGTCTCTATATGCCATAAGAATGTTGTCACGACATTTTGCTGAATAGCAGCAGAGGGTGATAAATGCATAAAATGATCCCCGAAGTCCAGTAAAATACTGGACACAGGACACTGGTGGGCTAGCACTACTTACTACACATCAATAAGGCAGAACATTAGTGTTTAATATAGGAGAAAAAGAGACAAAAACATGCAAATAAAATTGTATTAAAATTTAAACTTTCACAAAGCAAAATATTCTAAAACACTGAAACGGAATGACTGTTCTCATAATATATACTGACATTACATCTACTCACTATCAATGTGACATTTTTATAAGTAGACAAACTAAAATATGTATCTATTCTTTAACAAAAAATGGTTTCTTCAATAACTCGTACCTAATACCAGACTTTATCACATTTTGGGATGACGATAGAGGAGGTATGGTGACAGAATTCTTAGGCTTTGTTGCATGGATAATGTGGGTTTCAACCTTTGCAAAATGACAGAATCATTAGCTTTGACTTCACAATCAAGCTTAGAATTTATCTTTTCTCTCCTTTATCTTGTTCCCAGTGGAGAAGCAGTTCAACCTTTTAATATTTAAAAGTCTATTCCCAGGCTATTAGAAAAGATAAAGAAAGAAGGGATGAAGAGTATTGTTATTAATTTGATCTGTATTTTAGGGGATGAGAGCTGGGGGTCACATAAAAGGGTTTATAATACAAGAATAATTTAACTTCCCTGCTCTGTGACACTCTCAGCATCCTCCCCTCCCCACCACATTGCTACAGTCTCCCCAACAACACTACACTAAGGTATTTACAAGAGAGTTTCTGGAAAAACGAGATACCTATGCACTCAGTTTCTAGGCAGACAGTAAATGTAGAGAAAAGAGTAAAAGTTTGTTATGTTACAACTGGATGCACAGAAAGAAGATTCCTAAATACAGCCAAATCTTTTATTGCCCATCACTTTATTACACTTTGCAGATATTACATTTTTTTATAAATTGAAGGTTTGTGGCAACCCTGTGTTATCAGATGATGGTTAGTATTTTTTAGCAATAAACTATGTTTTTAATTAAGGTATGTATATTGTTTTTTAAACATAATGCTACTGTACACTTAGGGAATGCAATAACGAAGTTGGATTTAGAAAAGGCAGATGAACCAGAGATCAAATTGCAAGCATTCATTGGATCACAGCAAAAGCAAGAGAATTCCAGAAAAAAATTCAATTTCTGCTTCACTGACTATGCTAGAGTGTTTGATTGAGTGGACCACCACAAACTGTTTAGTTCAGTGCAGTTGTTCAGTTGTGTCCGACCCTTTCCACACCAGGACTCCCTGACAACACCAACTTCCGGAGTTGTCCACTGAGTTGGTGATACCATCCAACCATCTCATCCTCTGTCATCCCCTTTTCCTCCCACCTTCAAACTTTTTCAGCATCAGGGTCTTTTCAAATGAGTCAGTTCTTCACATCAGGTGGCCAAACTATTGGAGGTTCAGCTTCAACATCCGTCTTTCCAAAGAATATTCAACGCTGATTTCCTTTAGGATGGACTGGTTGAATCTCCTTGCAGTCCAAGGGACTCTCAAGAGGCTTTTCAAACATCAGACTTCAAGAGGGTCAATCTTCAGTGCTCAACTTTCTTTATACTCCAAATCTAACATCCATACATGACTATTGGTAAAAACATAGCCTTGCCTAGATGGACCTTTGCTGGCAAAGTAATGTCTCTGCTTTTTTAATATGCTGTCTAGGTTGGTAATAACTTTCCTTCCAAGGAATAAGTATCTTTTAATTTCATGGCTGCATTTACCATCTGCAGTGATTTTGGAGCCCCCAAACTTAAGTCTGTCACTGTTTCCACTGTTTCCCCATCTATTTGCTATGAAGTGATGGGACCGGATGCCATGATTTTAGTTTTATAAATGTTGAGCATTAAGCCAACTTTTTCATTCTGCTCTTTCACTTTCATCAAGAGGCTTTTTAGTTCTTCACTTTCTGTCATAAGGGTGGTGTTATCTGCATATGTCAGGTTATTGATATTTCACCCAGCAATCTTGATTCCAGCTTGTGCTTCTTCCAGCACAGCGTTTCTCATGATGTACTCTGCATATAAGTTAAATAAGCACAGTGGCAATATTCAGACTTGACATACTCCTTTTTTCTATTTGGAACTAGTCCGTTGTTTCATGTCCAGTTCTAACTGTTGCTTCCTGACCTGCATACAGATTTCTCAAAAGGCAGGTCAGGTGGTCTGGTATTCCCATCTCTTTCAGAATTTTCCACAGTTTATTGTGATCCACACAGTCAAAGGCTATGGCATAGTCAATAAAGCAGAAATACATGTTTTTCTGGAACTCTATTGCTTTTTCAATGATTCAATAGATGTTGGCAATTTGATCTTTGGTTCCTCTGCTTTCACTAAAGCCAGCTTGAACATCTGGAAGTTCACAGTTCATGTATTCCTGAAGCCTGGCTTGGAGAATTTTGAGCATTACTTCTTTTTTGGTTGTTAGTTCTAGAAGGTCTTTCAGGTCTTCATAGGACCATTCAACTTCAGCTTCTTCAGCATTACTGGTCAGGGCATAGACTTGAATTACCGTACTATTGAATGGTTTGCCTTGGAAATGAACAGAGATCATTCTGTCGTTTTTAAGATTGCATCCAAGTACTGCATTTTGGCTCTTTTGTTGACTATGATGGCTACTCCATTTCTTCTTAGGGATTCTTGCCCACAGTAGTAGATATAATAGTCATCTGAGTTAAATTCACCATTCCATTCCATTTTAGTTTGCTGATTCCTAAAATGTCGACGTTCACTCTCGCCATCTCCTGTTTGACTACTTCCAATTTGCCTTGATTCATGGATGTGACATTCCAGGTTCCTATGCAATATTGCTCTTTACAACATCAGACCTTGCTTCCATCACCAGTCACATCCACAACTGGCTGCTGCTTTTCCTTTGGCTTCATCTCGTCATTCTTTCTGGAGTTATTTCTCCACTGATCTCCAGTAGCATATCAGGCACCTAGTGACCTGGGGAGTTCATCTTTCAGTGTCCTATCTTTTTGCCTTTTCATACTATTCATGGGGTTCTCAAGGCAAGAATACTGAAGTGGTTTGCCATTCTCTTCTCTAGGGGACCACTTTTTCTCAGAACTCTCCACCATGACCCATCCGTCATGGGTGAGCCATGCCATGTAGGACCACAAACTATGGATCACAACAAACTGTGTGAAATTCTTAAAGAGATGGGAATACCAGACCACCTTACCTGCCTGCTTAGAAACCCGTATGTAGGTCAAGAAGCAACAGTTAGAACCAGACATGTAATGATGCACTGGTTCAAAAACTGGTAAAGGAGTATGTCAAGTTGTATATTGTCACCTGCTTACTTAACTTATATGCAGAATACATCAGGCGAAATGCTAGGATGGGTGAAGCACAATCTGGAACCAAGATCACTGGGAGAAATATCAATAACCTCAGATATGCAGATGACACCACCCTTATGGCAAGAAAGTGAAGAGGAACCAAAGAGTCTCTTGATTAAGGTGAAAGAGTAGAGTGAAAAAATTGGCTTAAAACTCAACTTTCAAAAAACAAAGATCATGGCATCGGGTCCTATCACTTCATCACAAATAGATGGAAAAACAATGGGAACAGTGACAGACTTTATTTTGGGGGGTTCCAAAATCACTGCAGATGCTGATTGCAGCCCCCAAAATTAAAAGACACCTGTTCCTTGGAAGAAAAGCTATGACAGACCTAGAAAGCATATTAAAAAAAGAGAGAGAATGAGACATCACTTTGCTAACAAAGCTCCATCTAGTCAAAAGAATGGTTTTTCCAATAGTTAGGTGTGGATGTGAGAGCTGGACCATAAGGAAGTCTGAGTGCTAAACAATTGATTCTTTTGAACTGTGGTGCTGAAAAAGAGTCTCTTGGACTGCAAGGAGATCAAACCAGTCAATCCTAAAGGAAATCAACCCTGAATATTCATTGGAAGGACTGATGCTGAAGCTGAAGCTTCAATACTTTGGCCACCTGATGTGAAGAGCAGACTCATTGGTAAAGACCCTGATGCCAGGAAAGACTGAAGACAGGGGTAGAAGGGGATGACAGAGGATGAGATAGTTGGATGGCCTAACTGACTCAAAGGATATGAGTTTGAGCAAACTCCAAGACATGGTGAAGGACAGGGAGGGCTGTAGTCCGTGGGGTTTCTCATGACTAAGTAGACTGAACAAAAACAACTTTCATATGCACTGAGAAACCAAAATTTCAAATGACTCCCTTTATTGCGATATTTGCTTCATTGCAGTTTTCTGGAGCAAAAGCCACAGTATCTCTGAGGTATGCCTATACCAATTTATTCCAGTGTTTTCTCCTTCCTTGTGAGGAAACAGGAAGACCAAGTGGTCCAGAATGACTTCAGGAAATATTGGTGCAGGGCCACACTATTTAACAAGGGAGGCATGTAGATCTTATTGGATAGGCATTAAATCATGTTGATTATATGTTAAAGTGACACATTTAGGGTTTGGTTTCCAGTTCTGATATAAGGATCTTAAGTCACCACCCTATCCTAATGACAAAAAGTTGAAGAGTGAAAAATCAATAATTTTATTTGGTTCCCTAGAGAGGGGAGGACACAGGACAAACAACAGTCCCTAGGATTGGAGACAAAGAGAAAATAGACAGGGAGTGATGCCTGACCTGAGCAGAGATTCCCATGTAGAAATCTCCACTAGAAATGGGAGGGGGCAGGTAGTAAATCTGGACTTTGATTGAAGAACTGCTGGAGACTCCGTGAAAGGTTGTTGTTGAATCACGCGAATACACCGGGATTCTTGGCCCCTGGAGGAGAAGAAATCAATCCGGGGCCAGAGACGAGGCTTGATCGCGCAGAGCTTTTGTGTAATAAAGTTTTATTAAAGTATAAAGGAGATAGAGAAAGCTTCTGACATAGGCATCAGAAGGGGGCAGAAAGAGTACCCCCCTGCTAGTCTTCAGCTGGATGTTATATAGTCACTAGCAGTCTGTTAATGAAAGAAAGGAATGTCTTAAAATTCAGAATGGCACCAAATGGTTTATCCTGGGCCATAAAATGATTAACTTGAATCTTAAAGAAGGGCAGACCACCATACAAATAGTTTCATTTACATAGATTAGGGGGAAAATATCTGAGTATAACATACTGGTTTGTCAAGTAGGTTCTGGGCCAAGAGGCGGAACTGACTTGGAGACAGAGTTTGGGGTAAAGACATAGTACATTAGCATAGCTTAAGACAAACATTTCCATAAGAAAAAGGCATTGGTTATCTCTAGGCTCAAGAATAGCTAACTTCAGGCGAAACCAGGTGTCATTATGGCAACACAGTATTTTAAGAGAAACCTCCCTTTAAATTTGTATAGAGAAGGAAAAAAAATATTGCTAGTTTGTTTCCTCCTGCCGCTTAAGAGAGATAAAAATGTCTGACACTTGCAGGCTATTTCCTCCATTTGGAGACCCCTCTCTCCTTGGGGACCCCTAGATTTCCTATCAACCTGCCTAGGAAATGACTCTCTCAACAGTGTGGACAAGTCAGAGAGGTAAAAGAATTAAAAACTCAAGGGGAACCCAGCCACAGATCCCCCTCCCTCTAAATCACAGAATTTCCTATGTGGAATCTATCCAGGTTCTCAGAGTAAATATTAGAGAAAAATCCCCTTGGGCTTCAGGAAGGGGCAGGGAAAATGGAATGATTTTTAAATACTCTAGCAACCCTCAGTTTTTGAGGAGGCTCGCCCTTTGGGGAAATGATTTAACCAAAACCTAAGACAGAGCGAGAAAAGGACAGGAAAAAAAAAAAACAAAAACAATAATGACTGAGAATTTCCCCAAATTAATATCAGACACCAAACCACAGATTCAGGAATATCAGAGAAAACCAAGTAGAATAAATGACACCACCACCACCACCACAACAACAAAACAAACAAAACACCTTAAGCTAGGCATATCTTTTTGAAACTACAAGAAATTAAAGGTAAAGAAAAAAAAAAATTCTGAAAGAAGCAAGGGATTGGAGTGGAGAAAACCACATTACTCAAAGAGGAACAAAGATAAAAACTGCCACCAACTTCTCCTCAGTAACCATGTGAGAATAAAGTAGAGTGGAATATTTAGTGTTGAGAGATTTCTACACATGGTATGTAAGTTCTTAGATCTCCAGTCTCATTGATGGTAGCTGCAGTAAAACTATTTCTAACCTTCTTCATTATCTTCTGTCCTCTTCTCCCTGCCCTTCCTCTCACTCTCACCCCAGGCCTCAGGGGAAGGGGTTGGCTAACGCAGACATTGGGGGAAGGAGAGGTTGTGGAGGAAAAGCTGAGGATTAGCTACCAGGGGAGACAAAATTCCACTTCTGAGATGCACATTCCTTGTCACCGCAAGTCAGGGAGAAGAGGAAAAAAAAGCAAGGATGCAGAGGGAAAAGGTAACACTTTGAATCTCTATAAGAAACTATAAAATTCGTTTCTGCTTTTGAAAGGTGGAAAAGACATTTTGCCCCTTTCTGATAGAGAGCAAGAACCTTTCAGGCATAAGTATCTGACTTGGGGACTTACCTCAAAAGATGGTGTGGGTATATATATATATACCATATATATATATAAAATTAGAAATATTGATTTAAAAGTTAGTTTTCCAATTCCTTTTATTTTTGTAAGAAGAAAAGCTGAGTATGAGGAATTTGAAGACTTGGAGAAGATTTATATGTTGCACTAATATTTCATTTCTGCCTAACTCATGATACCTGGTGAGTTAAAAGACCAGTTTAGGGTATAAAAAAAGGCTGAGAGGAAAAAACCTACCAGCCTAGAAGTCTATAACCTCTAAAGTTATTCTTCAAAAGTGAAGGAAAAATAGATTTTCTCAGATAAATAAAACTGAGGGAATTTGTTACCAGGATACTTATCATGCAAGGAATGTTTTTTGAAGTTTTTTTGGCAAAAGAGATGAGGCTCAGAGGCTGTCTTAGCCTCTGCAGGAGTTCTGCCCAGGCTCTGGAACATCCTAGTCAGACTCAGCCTGGCACTAGCCAGGCCCTCAACATACTTCCTGACCAACCCAAGCCTACCTTCCCACCTCCCAACCTGCCAACCCCATGCTGACTCACTGCAGGTCCCTAATGGTACCCTGCACTTTGGCTAAAGGGGCAGAAAGAACTCTTCCTGTACTGAAAGAAAGAAGGCCTATCATGAGGTCAGATGTCAGTCATCTAGTCAGATGACAAGCAGACAGCCAGGACCCAGCTTCACCTCTGGAGTCTGATGGCCTGCAAGAGAGGTTCTTTCTAGACTAGATCCACCCCTAGATCCCTCTCACCCCAGAAACTTGAGGCCAAATGCTGCTCACAACAGGAGCCCAAGCTAAGGTGGGGACCACTGCAGCATGACTTCCATCTTGACATTAACTTGAAAAAAATCTTCCAAGTTCAGCAAAATGGGTACACAGATTTTCTTGAGACCTCTGAGCTGTTCCTATCTGCTAAAAGCTGCCCCAGCTGCCCAGAAAAAATTAAAGAAGACCTTGGCTAAACCCTGTATAAAGAATATGGTGGTGCTAGATAATGTCACACTCTATTTTTGCTGTCAGGCACTTCATATAAAGACCTGATGCCATGTGATTTGGCTCAGATTTGTTGCATCAAACCAAGGTCCCAAAGGAAATTGTTGGTTACATCTTCTTTGGCATAGTTATACAGGAAGTAAAAACAATGTAGCTGGAGAGTCTATCCCTTGAAGCTGACCTCTCTGACAAGTCTCCTGTGATCTGTCACCATGGCTTGCATCTTTGCTAACCAAACCAGGACTACAAGTGTTGGCTTGATTACTTCTGGCCAGTAATGTGGTTGTGGCAGGTGATATAGAGTTAATAGCCTATGTACCAATTTGTCATTTGAGGAAACTCATGCTCGATCTCAAAAAGGCCAAGATTTTAGGTCAGTGACTATCTTTAATCCTATCACCTGAGCACGACCATGCATGGCTCTACAGACTGACTTGCAGATGCCTTGTTGTTTCTCAACTGCAACAGAGTGCGTATGCACTGCGTTTTCACAGTCTAGCCAAGAGGGCCCAGGATGAAGGACTCCTTTCTGATATATCTTCAAAATACCAGGAAAAGATATAGTCACCAAAGATAGTGGCCTTTGTCCTTTCTGAAGTAGATAGTCAAGATAAAAACTGCATTCATCAAGCCCTATGGCATAGTGACAGCTGCAAATCCTTCTTTCCTAACTGATGGTGCATCTGCTATGCTCAGGAAAAAAACTCTGGTCATGGGTTATAAGCTGAAGGCACATATGAGGGATTTTGTATATTTGTTTCAGGATTCCAAAGATCAGCTTTCACTTGAACCAACATATGCTACTCTAAAAGTGCTAGAAAAGTTAGGATTAACAATAAATGATATCAATGCTTTTGAATTTCATGAAGCTTTCTCAGGTCATATTTTAACTAACCATAAAGTCATAGATTCTGATTAGTTTGTAAAAAACTACATGGATAAAAAAGCAAAGTTGCATTGAGTCCTTTGGAGAAGTTTAACAACTGAGGTGAATCAGTGTCCCTAAGACCCCTCTATGGAGACACTGGCTGCCAACAAATAGTGAAAGGACAAAGGCCAGTATGACTTAGTGGCTGTCTATGAGGTGGAGTGCAGGGCCATGATATGATAGATAACAGACCAGGAAATGGTAACTTGGAGTTTTTGTGCAATACTCATCCTAGACAAGGCAATTTCAATGTATTACTAAATGACATATGTATTTCCTAGTTCCTCTTAGGAAACACAATTTGCGGCCTTCTGTAAAATCTTTGCAAGTAAACCTTGCTAGTGTCCTGAGCTTTCCAATAATCATGGTTCACTGCTCTTTCAGGGATTTCTTAGTCATCAGAATCTCACATAGTGATATGTTTAAGCATTTGTTTTTGGTCTCTATTTTCATTAAAGATTAAACAAATGGTTGCAATTTGAGAAAGAGATTAACTAGGGCTTGAAATCATCTTTATAACATTGGCAAAATATACTCATTCATATTTGTGACTTAAAGATAAATTATTTCCTTTGAAATACAATCCAATGTGCCTCTGTTTTTATGGAAACATAGTTCAGAATTTAAACATAATTGAAAACTTACAATAAATATTTAGATACAAAAATACCATATTTATTAACCTTAAACTGGAGAATTGTTGGGGGGGGGGAGAAATAATTATTATTATTACTAGGTATTCACACTACCCATGAAGTGGTATACTATCATTTGAAAATGGACTTAAACTATATGTGAATACCTATTGCAATATTTATGGTTACCCTGGGACAACCATAAAAATAGCAAAAAAGAGAAGTATAACCTATATGCTAAGAAAAGAGGAAATATGGAATCATGTAAAATGCTCATTTGAAACTACAAAAGACATACAAAGAGTGGAAGGCAAAGTAAGGAAAAAGAAGGAGAACATTAAATTCAAAACAGTAACAAAGATGGTAGATATGAGTCCAAATACATCTCTGAATATCAATGGTCCAAATGCATCAACTAAATGATAAAGACTGTCAGACTGAACCACAAAACAAGACCAAATTATCTAATGTCTACAAAAAACTCATTTTAAATATATATAAAAACATATATAGATTTGAAGTAAATGGCTGGAGAAAAATATAGTAATACTAATCAAAGCAGAAGTAGCTATATTAATTTCAGATGGAGCAGATTTCAAAGCAAATAAAGTTATTGTGGATAAATAAGGGCATTATATAATCATAAAGGGGTTAATTTTCCAGGAAAGTATTACAATCCTTAATATTTATACACCTAACAACAGAGCATCAAACTATGAAAGGCAAAGTCTGACAGAACTAGAAAGAGAAATAGGTGAATCCACTATCATGTTGTAGATGTCAAAACTTTCTCAGAAATGGACAGATGAAGCAGGCAGAATATGAGTAAGGACATAGCTGAACTCAACAAAATCATCAATTAACTGGATATAATAGACATTTATAAACTTAATCTTCCAACAACAGCAGCATACACATTCTTTCCAAGCTCACAGTGAACATTCATCAATATAGACCATGTTCTCACTTTAAACACACCTTAAAAACTTAAATAATATAAATCATACAATGTCTATTCTCAGATCACAATGAAATTTAACTAGAAGTCAATAATAGAAAGACAACCAGAAGATATCAAAATATGTGATGATTAACCAACATACTTAAAGCAACATGTGCACCAAAGAAGAAATCTGGAGAAAAAATTTACAACATTCTTTCCTAAAATTAAAAAACAACTTATGAAATTTGCGGGATGCAGCAAAAACTATAATTGGAGGGTAATTTATAGCATACAATTTATAACATAAATTTATAGAATACATATACTACAAAAGAAGATTTATACTATATACCAAAATCCCTAATGGATATTAATGCAAAAATCCTCAACAAAATATTAGGAAGTTGAATGCAACAATGTATAAAAAGAATTATATACTGCAAACAAGTGGGATTTATTCCTGCTAAACAAGGAAGATTGAGCATTCAAAAATCAGTTAATGTAATTCACCAATAGCCTAAAAAAGCAAAACCACATGATCATATCAATAGAGGCAGAAAAAATATTTTACAAAATCCATTCACCATTTATGATAGAAACTCCCAGAAAACAAGGAGTAGAGGCAAACATTCTCAACTTGATAAAGAATATAAAAATTCTACAGCTAACATCATACTTTAAACTAGAATAAATATTGCCAGGAGAAATATCAATAACCTCAGATATGCAGATGAAACTCTCCTTGTGGCAGAGAGTGAAGAGGAACCAAAGAGCCTCTAATGTACAGTGAAAGAGCAGAGTGAAAAAGCTGGCTTAAAACTCAACATTCAAAAAACTAAGATCATGGCATCCAGTCCCATCACTTCATGGCAAATAGTTGGAGAAACAATGGAAACAGTGACAGATTTTATTTTCTTGGGTTCCAAAATCACTGCAGATGGTGACTACAGCCATAAAGGTAAAAGACAATTTCTCCTTGGAAGAAAAGCTATGACTAACCTAGAAAGCATATTAAAAAGCAGAAAAATTACTTTGCTGACAAAGGTCCATTTTCAAAGCTATGGTTTTTCCAGTAGTCCTGTATGGATGTGAGAGTTGGACTATAAAAAAAGCTGAGTGCTGAAGAATTGATACTTTTGAACTGTGGTGTTGGGGAAGACTCTTGAGAGATCCTTGCACTGTAAGGAGATCCAGTCAGTCAATCCTAAAGGAAATCAGTCCTGAATAGTCATTGGAAGGACTGATGCTGAAGCTGAAGCTCCAATACTGTGGCCACCTGATGTGAAGAGCTCACTCATTAGAAAAAAATGTGATGCTGGGAAAGAGTGAAGGCAGGAGAAGAAGGGAATCACAGAGAATGAGGTGGTTGTATGGCATCGCCAGCTTGATGGGCATGAGTTTGAGCAAGCTTCAGGAGTTGATGATGGACAGGTAAGCCTGGCATGCTGCAGTATATGGGGTCACAAGGAATCAGGCACGACTGAGTGACTGAACTGACTGACTGACTGAACATCATACTTAATGGTAAGAAATATTGTTTCCCCACCAAGATTAGAATAAGGCAAAGATGTCTTCTCTCATCACTCTATTTCAGTTTTGTACTATAGACATTCTACTTAGTGTAAACAAGGAAGTAAAATATATACTGATTGGGAAGGAAGAAATATAATTACCTTTGTAGATGACATGATCATCTGTGCCAAAAATCTGAAAGAACTGACCCATAAAACTTAAAACTAACCAGCAGGGTTGGAGGATACAAAATTAATACATAAAAATCAATTACTTTCTTACACATCAACAATGAACAAGTAGAATTTGAAATTAAAAACACAATAGCATTAACATTAGTACTGCTGCTTCTAAGTCCCTTCAGTCATGTCCGACTCTGTGGGACCCCATACACAGCAGCCCACCAGGCTCCCCTGTCTCTGGGATTCTCCAGGCAACCCACTCCAGGAGTGGGTTGCCATTGCCTTCTCCAACATTAGTACTAAAAAAGTACAATAGGTATAAATCTAACAAAATATGTACAAGATCTATATAAGGAAAACTATAAAACACCGATCAGCTAAATCAAAGAAAAACTAAATAAATGAAGAGATAGTTCATATCCATGTATAGGAAAACTCAATATTGTCTATATTGTTATGATGTCAGTTTGTTGCAGAAACCAGTAATTGAGAAGCCAAGCACCACACTTGGAGAGTTGGAGAACTCAGGTTTATTACGCTGACAGACCCAGAGGACTTAACACTCCAAGCTCTGAGGCCTAAACAAAGGGGTTACAGAGTTTTTATAGACATACTATAGTGGGCAACACTATATATTTTGCCCACTATAGTGGGCAATAAGCTGGTTTAAACTAAGGGGTTTCAATGTGTAAGGGAATAGCAGTCAAGATGGGGAGAGGGATGCCTGACCTTTACACGGACAGGCATGATTAAGCAGGTTTGCAAGGGCTGGGTAGTTGCAAAGAGCAGGACAAGGGTGAGTGAGATAAGCTCCAGTTCCTAGTATTGTGATAAAGATAAAGTGAAGTCACTCAGTCGTGTCTGACTCTTTCCGACCCCATAGACTATAGCCAACCAGGCTCCTCCATCCGTGGGATTTTCCAAGCAAGAACACTGGAGTGGTTTGCCATTTCCTTCTCCTACTATTGTAAGCCCCCACTTTCTGAGACTATGTGACCTACGTGATCCAAACTTTGCAAGGAGCAAGCTGAGTTACAGAGGCAGAAGGAGTAGGAGGTTATGTAAAATTTTAACTTTTCCTCTTCAAGTTCTTCCCATCTTGATCTACAAATTTAATGCAATCACAATCAAAATACTAGCAAGTTATTTTTTGGATATGGACAAACTGATTCTACGGTATATATGAAGAGTTAAAAGTACTAAAATAGCCAATAAAATACTGAAGAAGAACAAAGCTGGAAGACTGACCCTGCTAGAGCAAGCAGGTAGCTACGTATGAGCAGAGAAATGGAGGCAAGAGCTAGGTGGCAGGAAATCCCACATCTTGTAAACAGCAGGGATCCATAGACAAAGGAAAGCAGGAACCTCGAACTGACAGGAAACCACACATTTTGGGTGATAAGTGTCTTCTGGATAGTATAGACAAAGAAAGGTGGGGAAAGATGATTATCTCCTGTGACTGAAAACAACCTTTTGCTCATTGTGCTCTCATTACAATAAAATTAACCTTACACATAAAAAAGTACCCAGCATGCACCAACACCATGACACTTCTGATCTAAGTTGAATAAGCACAAAAATCCCACCTTTCCTTAGGAAAACGGAGTTGGGATGAAAATCAGGGACTATGACCCCAAAACTCCTCATTCCCCAGTGAATATTCTACCCTTTCATTTATTTGCCTCTCATAACTAGCTTGGGCTTCCCTGGTGGCTCAGAGGAAAAGAATCTGCCTGCAGTGCAGGAGACCCATGTTTGATTCCTGGGTCGGGAAGATCCCCTGGAGAAGGGAATGGCAACCCATTCCAGTATTCTTGCCTGGAGAATTCCATGGACAGAGAAGCCTGGCAGGCTACAATCCATGGGGTCCCAAAGAATCAGACACGACTGAGTGAGTAATGTGGACATATAACTAGCTTGCCAAAGAAACTCAATGCAGCAACTCCTCACCTGCCTGCCCACTCTCCCTCTGAGAGCATATCTGTGCCTAAATAAACTCTTACTTTACTTCTTGGAGACGGAAATGGCAATCCACTCTAGCACTCTTGCCTGGAAAATCCCATGATGGAGGAGCCTGATAGGCTACAGTCCATGGGGTCACAAAGAGTTGGACATGGCTGAGCGACTTCACTTTTACTTTCTTTCACTTTCACTTTACTTTCTTAACCTTTCTGCTTTGTCTCCAAATTATCTCACAACATCAAAAAAAAAAAAAAAGAATCTTAAATTCACCGGGAACAACATTGTCTGACTTCCAGATTTACTATACAGCTACAGTAATCAAGAAAGCATGAAGCAGGGTACCCAAAGCCAGTAACCTTAAGGGATAGGGTGGGGAGGGAGGTGGGTGGGGAGTTCAGGACTTGGGGGACCATGTGTACCTATGGCTGATTCATGCTGCTGTATGGCAAAAACAATCACAATATTGTAAAGTAATTTTCCTCCAATAAAAATAAAATAATTAATTTAAAACAAAACAGAACAAAGAAAGCATGGAATTAGGTAAAGAAAAGAAAATTGATCAATGGAACAGAATAGAGAGCCCAAAAAGAGACACAAATATAATCAACTGACTTTTGACAAAGGAGCAAAAGCAATACTATGGAGCAAAGACAGTATCTTTGATAAATGGTGCTGGAGCAACTGGACATCCATGTGCAAAAATAAAAAAATGTATATGTTTATACAGAGAGCTTACTTCCTTCACAAAAATTAACTCAAAGTGAATCACAGATGTAGGTGTAAAACACAAAACTACAAAACTCATAGAAGACAATGTAGGAGAAAACCTCAATTACCTTAGATATGTCCAAGACTTTTCAGATACAACACAAAAGGCATTTTACAAACCAGAGTTCTGTGAAAGAGAATATCGAGTGAATGGGAAGACTAAGTCATAGACTGGGGAAAATATTTGCAAAAAACACATATGATAAAGGACTATTATCTAAAATATACAAAGAACTCTTAAATCTGAACAACAAGAAACAAACAAACTGATTTAACTAATGGGCCAAGGACTTTCACATATCTCACCAAAAGAGATGGCACAGATATCAAATGAATGTATGAAAGATGATCTGCATCATGTCATCAGGGAAATGCAAATTAAAACAGGGAGATATACCTACAATCATATTAGAATAATCAAAATCAAGAACAGCAACAACCCCAAATTCTGGTGATGATGTAAAGGAACATGAACTCTGATTACTGCTGATGGCAATGCAAAGTGGTACAGCCACTTGTAAAGATGGTTTGGTAGTTGCCCACAAAAGTAAATATACTCTTACTATATGATTCAAAAATCATGCTTCTTTATATTTACACAAAACATTTGAAAACTTCTTCTATCCTAACACAAAAAGGTGCACATGTATGTTTACAGTAGCTTTATTCATAATGATAAAAATTTGAAGCAACAAAGATGTCCTTCATTAGGTGAATAAGTACATCCAGACAATGGAATATTCTGCACTAAAAAGAAATTCACTATCAAGCCATGAAAAGATATGGAGGAACCTTAAATGCGTAGTACTAAGAATGAAGTCAATCTCACAAGGCTATGCACTATATGATTTCAACTAGATAATATTCTGGAAAAGGTAAAACAACACAGTAAAAAGACAGTAAAAAGATCAGGGTTTGCAGCTGGGTATGTGGGAGGGAGGAATAAATAGATGAAGCAGGGAGAATTTTAGGGCAGTGAAAATACTCTGCACTGTGCTTGTGCTCAGTAGTGTCCTACTCTCTGTGGCCCCATGGACTGTAGCCAGCCAGGGTCCACTGCTCACGGCATTTTCCAGGCAAGAATACTGGAATTGGGTACCATTTCTTACTTTCGAGAATCTTCCCAGCCCAGGGATAAAATCCATGCCTCTTACATGTCCTGCATTGGCATGCAGATTCTTTACCATCTAGGAAGCCATCTAGGAAGCCCAAAAATACTCTGTATGATACCACAATGATGGACATATATTATTATACATTTGTCCAGACCTATAGAATTTACAGCACAGAAAGTGAGCCATATTTTAAATTAGAAATTTTGGGTAATTGTGATATTGATGTAGGCTCACCAATTTTTATAAATGTATTTCTATGACGGGGGATGTTGATAATGGGAGAGGTTGTACATGTGTGAAGGTAGGGGATATATGTGAAGTCCCCATACCTCTCTCTCAATTTGTGAATCTAGTACACAAATTTTCTTTATTTAATTAATTTATCTTATTATTAAAAAATAAAGTATTAGTAAAACAACAAAACCAAAGTTTTAGCCACATATTTAAGAAAGATGGAAAAGTAGGTATGTTTACGAGGTGAAGAGGAAAAAAAAAACCTTCAGGCTGGACATGTAGAACTGTAAAAATAAAGATAGGAAGAAAGAGATAAGCAAAAGTGAATTATTAGATGTACCTTGAAAGTAAAAAAGGTAGTGACCAAAAGATTTCCCAGGTTTCTGAAGAGGCCATTCGACTGCCAAGTTGATGTTTTAATAAAATTATTTGGAAGCACTCTGCTACTGCTGCTAAGTCGCTTCAGTCGTGTCCGACTCTGTGCAACCCCATAGACGGCAGCCCATAAGGCTCCCCCGTCCCTGGAATTCTCCAGGCAAGAACACTGGAGTGGGTTGCCATTTCCTTCTCCAATGCATGAAAGTGAAAAGTGAAAGTGAAGTTGCCTAGTCGTGTCTGACTCTTCGCGACCCCATGGACTGCACCCCACCAGGCTCCTCCATCCATGGGATTTTCCAGGCAAGAGTACTGGAGTTGGAAGCACTCTCAGATCAGATCAGATCAGATCAGTCGCTCAGTCGTGTCCAACTCTTTGCAACCCCATGAATCGCAGCATGCCAGGCCTCCCTGTCCATCACCAACTCCTGGAGTTTGCTCAGACTCACATCCATCGAGTCAGTGATGCCATCCAGCCATCTCATCCTCTGTCGTCCCCTTCTCCTACTGCCCCCAATCCCTCCCAGCATCAGAGTCTTTTCCAATGAGTCAACTCTTTGCATGAGGTGGCCAAAGTACTGGAGTTTCAGCTTTAGCATCATTCCTTCCAAAGAAATCCCAGGGCTGATCTCCTTCAGAATGGACTGGTTGGATCTCCTTGCTGTCCAAGGGACTCTCAAGAGTCTTCTCCAACACCACAGTTCAAAAGCATCAATTCTTTGGTGCTCAGCCTTCTTCACAGTCCAACTCTCACATCCATACATGACTCCTTAGGTAAGTTTGTTCCTAGATATTTAATTCTTTTTGTTGCAATGGTTAATGGGTTTGATTCCTTAATTTCTCATTCAGAATTTTCATTGTTAGTATATAGAAATACAACTTATTTCTGTATATTGATAGTGTATTCAGCAACTTTGCTAAGTTCACGGATTAGCTTTAGTAAGTTTTCAGTCCAATCCCAAAGAAAGGCAATGCCAAAGAATGCTCAAGCTACCGCACAATTGCACTCATCTCACATGCTAGTAAAGTAATGCTCAAAATTCTCCAAGCCAGGCTTCGGCAAAATGTGAACCATGAACTTCTAGATGTTCAAGCTGGTTTTAGAAAAGGCAGAGGAACAAGAGATCAAATTGCCAACATCCGCTGGATCATTAAAAAAAAAAAGCAAGAGAGTTCCAGAAAAACATCTATTTCTGCTTTATTGACTATGCCAAAGCCTTTGACTGTGTGGATCACAAGAAACTGTGGAAAATTCTCAAGGAGATGGGAATTCCAGCCCACCTGACCTGTCTCTTGAGAAACCTCTATGCAGGTCAAGAAGGAACAATTAGAACTGGACATGGAACAACAGACTGGTTTCAAATAGGAAAAGGAGTACGTCAAGACTGTATATTGTCACCCTGCTTATTTAACTTATATGCAGAGTACATCATGAGAAATGCTGGATTGGAAGAAGCACAAGCTGGAATCAAGATTGCCTCAAGAAATATCAATAACCTCAGATATGCAGATGAAACCATCCTTATGGCAGAAAGTGAAGAAGTACTAAAGAGCCTCTTTATGAAAGTGAAAAAGCTGGCTTAAAGCTCAACATTCAGAAAACTAAGATCATAGAATCCAGTCCCATCACTTCATGGCAAATAGATGGGGAAACAGTGGCTGACTTTATTTTGGGGGGCTCCAAAATCACTGCAGATGGTGATTGCAGCCATGAAATTAAAAGATGCTTACTCCTTGGAAGGAAAGTTATCACCAACCTAGACAGCATATTAAATACCCGAGACATTTCTTTGTCAACAAAGTTCCGTGTAGTCAAGGCTATGGTTTTTCAATTGGTCATGTATGGATGTGAGAGTTGAACTATAAAGAAAGCTGAGCACTGAAATATTGATGCTTTTGAACTGTGATGTTGTAGAAGACTCTTGAGAGTCCCTTGGACTGCAAGGAGATCCAACCAGTCCATCCTAAAGGAGATCAGTCCTGGATATTCATTGGAAGGACTGATATTGAGGCTGAAACTCCAATTCTTTGGCCACCTGATGTGAAGAGCTGACTCATTTGAAAAGACCCTGATGCTGGGAAAGACAGAGGGCAGGAGGAGAAGGGGACAACAAAGGATGAGATGGTTGATGGCACCACCGACTCAATGGACATGGGTTTGGGTAGACTCTGGCAGTTGGTGATGGACAGGGAGGCCTGGCCTGCTGCCATTCATGGGTTCACAAAGAGTCAGACACAACTGAGAGACTGAACTGAACTGAAATTTTTGATACTATCGTTAGGGTTTCTATGTACAGTATCATGTCATCTGCAAACAGTGAGAGCTTTATTTCTTCTTTTCAGTATGGATTCCTTTTATTTCTTTTTCTTCTCTGATTAGTGAAGCTAGGACTTCCAGAATTATGTTGAATAACAGTGGTGAAAGTGGACAACTTTGTCTTCTTTCTGATCTTAGGGGGAATGCTTTCAGTTTTTCACCATTGAGAATAGTGTTTGCTGTGGACTTATCATATATGACCTTTACTATGTTGAGGTAGGTTCCTTCTATGCCCATTTTTTGAAGAATTTTAATCATAAATGGGTGCTGAATTTTGTCAAAGGCTTTTTCTGCATCTATTGAGATTATCATATGATTTTTATTTTTCAATTTGTTAATATGGTATATCATATTGATTGATTTCTGTTTATTGAAGATCCTTGCATCCCTGGAATAAACCCAACTTGATCATGGTGTATGAGCTTTTTGATGTATTATTGAATTCTGTTTGCTAAAATTTTGTTGAAGATTTTTGCATCTATGTTTATCATTGATATTGCCCTGTAGTTTTCTTTTTCTGTATTGCCTTTGTCTTGTTTTGGTATCAGGGTGATGGTGGCTTTGAAGAATGGGTTTGAAAGTGTTTCCTCCTCTGCAATTTTTTGAAAGAGTTTTAGAAGGATAGGCATTAGCTATTCTCTAAATGTTTGATAGAATTCTCCTGTGAAGCCATCTAGTCCTGGGCTTTTGTTTTTTGGGAGATTTTTTATCACAGCTTCAATTTCAGCACTTGTAATTGTGTTGTTCATAATTTCTATTTCTTCCTAGTTCATTAAGTCTTGGAAGATTGAACTTTTCTAAGAATCTGTCCCTTTTTCCAGGTTATTTACTTTATTGCCATATAGTTGTTCATAAGAGTCTCTTATAATCCTTCGTATTTCTGCATTGTCTGTTGTAACTTCTTTTTCATTTCTAATTTTGTTGATTTGATTCTTTTTTCTTGATGAGTCTGGCTAAAGGTTTGTTAATTTTGTTTATCTTCTCAAAGCTTTTAGTTTTATTAATCTTTACTTATTATTACTTATTAATCTTTACTATTGTTCCTTTCATTTCTTTTTAATTTATTTCTGCTTGGATCTTTATGATTTCTTCACTTTTACTAATTTTGGTTTTTTTTTGTTCTGCTTTTTTCCAGCTATTTTAGGTGTAAAGTTAGGTTGTCTATTTGATGTTTTTCTTGTTTCTCGAGGTAGGGTTGTATTGCTATAAACTTCCCTCTTAACAATGCTTTTGCTGCATCCCATAGGTTTTGAATGTTGTGTTTTCATTGTCATTTGTTTCTAGAAATTTTTATTTCCCCTTTGATTCATTCAGTAACCTGTTGGTTATTTAGAAACATGTTGTTTAATCTCCATGTGTTTATGTTTCTTACAGTTGTTTTGTTGTTGTAATTGGTATCTAGTCTCATTTCATTGTGGTCAGAGAAGATGCTTGATATGATTTGAATTTTCTTAAATTTCCTGAGGTTTATGACCCAAGATGTGGTTTATCCTGGAGAATGTTCCATGGGCACTTGGGAAGAAGGTGTATTTTTCTGCATTTGGATGGAATGTCCTTAAGATATCAATGAGATCCATCTCATGTAATGTATCATTTAAGACTTGTGTTTCCTTATTAATTTTCTGTTTTGACGATCTGTCCATTGGTATGAGTGGGGTGTTAAAGCCTCCTACTATTATTGTGTTCCTGTCAATTCCTCATTTTATGTATGTTAGTGTTTCTCTTTTATATTGAGATGCTCCTATGTTGGGTGCATAGTTATTTACAATAGTTATGTCTTCCTCTTGGGTTGATCCCTTGATTATTATGTAGTGTCCTTCCTTATCTCTTGTAATATTCTTTATTTTAAGGTCTATTTTGCCTGATATGAAGATTACTTCTCCAGCTTTCTTTTGCTTACCATTTGCATGGAATATATTTTTCCATCCTCTCACTTTCAGTCTATATATGTCTTTAGGTCTTAAGTGGGTTTCTTGTAGACAGCGTATATATGAGTCTTGTTTTTGTATCCATTCAGTCAGTCAATGTCTTTTGGTTGGAGCATTTAATTGATTTACATTTAAAGTAATTATTGATATATACATTCCTATGGCCATTTTCTTAATTGTTTGGGGTTGATTTTGTAGATCTTTTTCCTTCTCTTGTATTTCTTGACTATATAACTCCCTTTAACATTTGTTGTAAAGCTGGTTTGGTGGTACTGAATTCTCTTAACTTTTGCTTGTTGGAAAAGCTTTTTATTCCTCCATCAATTTTGAATGATATTCTTGTAGGGTATAGTAATCTTGGTTATATATATTTTCCCTTTCAGCACTTTAAATATATTCCCTTCTGGCCTGCAGAGTTTCTGCTGAAAGATCAGATGTTAAGCATATGGCGTTTCCCTGCTATGTTACTTGTTGCTTTTACCTTGCTGCTTTTAATATTCTTTCTTTGTGTTTAGTCTTTGTTAGTTTGAATAGTGTGTATCTTGGCATGTTTCTCCTTGGGTTTATCCTGTATGGGGCTCTTTGTGCCTCTTGGACTTGATTGACTGTTTCCTTTTACATGTTGGGGAAATTTTCAACTATAATCTCTTCAAAAATTTTCTCATACCTTTTCTTTTTCTCTTCTTCTGGGACCCCTAATTTCAAATGTTGGTGCATTTGATATTGTCCAGAGGTTTTTGAGACTATCCACAGTTTTTTTTTTCATTCTTTTTCCTTTATTCTGCTCTTCAGAAGTTATTTGAACCACTTTATCTTCCAGCTCAGTGATTCGTTCTTCTGCTTCATATATTCTGCTATTTATTCCTTCTAGAGTATTTTTAATTTCAGTAAGTGTGTTGTTGGTATGGTTACTCTTTATTTCTTTTAAATCTTTGTTAATTAATTCTTGCATTTTCTCTATTTTGTTTTCAAGGCTTTTTTAATTTATTTATTTTAATTGGAGGCTAATTACTTTGATCATCTTTACTATCATTATTTTGAATTCTTTTTCAGGGAGTTTGCCTACTTCTTCATTTATTTGTACTTCTGTGTCTCTAGTTTGTTCCTTCATTTTTGTGATATTTATCTGCCTTTTCATTATTTTTTTTTAACTTATTGTGTTTGAATTCTCCTTTTCCCAGGCTTCAAGGTTGAATTCTTTCTTCCTTTCGGTTTCTGCCCTCCTAAGGTTGGTCTAGTTTTTAGTGTAAGCTTCCTGTCAGGTGAGAATTGTGATGAGTTTCTGTTTGTTTTTTTTTTTGCTTGTTTTTCCTCTAATAGACAAGGCTGAGTGGGGTGGTAATCCTGTCTGCTGATGACTGGGCTTGTATTTTTGGTTTGTTTGTTGTTTAGATGAGGCATCCGGCACAGGGTGCTATTGGTGGTTGGGGATACTGGGTCTTATATTCAAGTGGCTTCCTTTGTGTCAGTTCTCACTATCTGATACTCCCTAGGGTTAGTTCTCTGGTAATCTGGGGCCTTGGAGTCAGTGCTCCCACTCCAAAGCCTCAGGGCTTGATTTCCTGTCAGGGAGAAATCTTCCACAAGTGGTTTGCTATGGCATTCAGTGAGATTTAAAAGTATATCCAAAAATGAGAAACCAAAGATGAACCTCAGAGAAATGGTAGTTACAAAATCAGGCAAATAATAATTAGAATAATGGAATATACACATATACATATATACCCATGAGCAAAGTCAAATCAGTCTATCAAAATAAAGTACAGTAGATTGACCTGGCAAACAAAGGAAATCAACAACTATATTTACCAGTAAAGAACAAAACTAAAGCACAAGCTGGAAAACAAAACTAAAGCAAGGTGCCAATTGGGGACTAAAGCAATGAAAATAAAACTAACAAATATATTGAGAGGAAAGGAGAGAAAGAAAGTATATATGTGCAAAGTTAAGAGGTAGAGAAAGAATATTTATATATGTTAAAGATTAACTGCAAGGAGAAAAGAACAGTAGGAAAAGCAAACAGAGGAATAAGTGTAGAAATAATAATAATAATAGGTTTAAAAATTAAAAGTTAAAATTTCAAAAAAAGAGGGAAAAAAAATAAAAAAGGAAAACTCCACAGAACTGCAAAAGCCCAACACAGGGCAGAGGTTTATAACAACAACAACAACAAATGTGACTGAGGAAAAAAAAAGCTCAGAAGCTGAATTGTATTTCATAGTGCCAATAAAATTAACAACTAAAACAGAGCATTAAAAAAAGAGGGGGGGGAGGAAAAAAAATCCAAAAGAATCTACATAACAAGTCAAAACATAAGCATGATAAATTTTCCCCTTGAGCCACTGCTATCAGATTCCTTTCCCTTGCTGGGAGTCACAGTCCACCTTACTTTCCTAGGAAGCTCTCCAAAACTGTGCTGATCTCTGGACCTGCTGTGGGGGCAGCTCAAATTCTCATCTGGTCCTACTTCTGTGTATTCTTGCCTCCAATGTCCACAGCTATCAGAACTACTGTGTTTTCTTTTGTGGGAACACTCAATGTGCTTTTATATATTCCATAGACACAGGGTCTCCCTAGTTGATCATGTGGATTTAATCTGCAGCTTGTACAGCTGGTGGGAAAGTTTTAGGTCTTCTTCCTTAGCCACACTGCCCCTGGGTTTCAACTGTGGCTTTATTTCTACCTCTACATGTGTTTCGTCCACTGGGGTTTTTCCCAAGGCTGCCCTGGATGACTTGGTTTTGCCCCTGTGAGGGTCAGGTGTGGAGGTGGTGCAGCTACTTGGGTCACAGTGTTTCTGGCAGCACCAGGTACTCAGGGAAGTTTGCAGGGCAGCAGGAGATATAATGCTCTAGAAGGGTATGGCAACCAATATTGGCCAATATCGCTCCAATATTCTTGCCTGGAGAAGCCCCCTCCCTGACAGAGAAGCCTGGCAGGCCACAGTCTACATGGCCACAAAGGGTTGGATATGACTGAAGCAACCCTGTGTGCATAGGCGTGAGACTTTTTGCCTGTGGCAGCTCTGCCCCAGTGATAGTTGAGCATGAATGGGGCACAGCTGCTTGGATTGAGGGGAACCTGGCAGCGCCATGTGTGCAGGAACATGGACTGCCTCCACCACAGGAGTTATGGCCCTATCAGTGCCTTTTTTTGAGCCTCGTGTAGCTGGCAATGAGAAGGCCTCTTTGGCCAGTCTTTCTCCATAGCTCTGCCCATTCAGGCACTTAAAGGCTTCCCTTTCCTGGGGGTACTTCTCTGTCTTTTGGCATTGGCAGCAGAGGTGACCCTAAATGGAGGCCATGAGATGCAATGACCCACAACATAAATACAGTAGATGCTATGACTGTGTCACAGAAAGACTGTAGTGTCAGCAAGAGCTGGTCATCAAAAATTGGCTGGGAAACTAGTATTTAATATGATGTATTATCACAGAAACTACCAAAGACCCACAGAACAGGAAGAGGACAGAACAATGGATCTAAAGACACTTTCTCTTAGCAGTGGAATCAGGTAAGTTTTTCTCTCAACAGAGATACTAATCTGGAAAAGAGTAGGGAAGGAGAAATCCTAATTGAACCTATGTATTTACAAAGTAGCACTAGTGGTAAAGAATTCACTTGCCATGCAGGAGACATGAGTTGAGGGGTTAAATCCCTGGGTTGGAAAGATTCCCTGGAGCAGGAAATGGCAACCCACTCCAGTATTCTTGCCTGGGAAATCCCATGGTCCATGGGGTTGCAAAGAGTTGGACATTAGTGAAGCAAGTTGGCACATTTTTTAAATGGGGGCTTTACAGGTGGCATTAGTGGTAAAGAATCCATGTGCAAATGCAGGAGACTCAAGAGACCTGGTTTGATCCCTGGGTCAGGAAGATCTCCTGGAGTTCCAACAAGAGTATTTAAAAGGAAAAGTTAACTGCAATGCCCATATTACCCTGGCCAGAGAGTACACATGAATACTGGTGGGTAACTTGATTTTTCTTAAACCACTTATACAAGCAAGAAACCATAGTTTCCTATACACTCCTACTGTGCTGCTGTGCTATTGGGTCAGTCATGTCTGACTCTTTGTGACCCCATGGACTATAGTCCACCAGGCTCCTCTGTCCATACGGATTCTCCAGGCAAAAATACTGGAATGGCTAGCCATGCCCTCCTCCAGGGGATCTTCCCAACCCAGGGATCGAATTCAGGTCTCCTGGGTTTCAGGACGATTCTTTACCATATGAGCCACCAGGGAAGCCCAAGAATACTGGAGTGGGTAGATTATACCTTCTCCAGGGGAACTTCCCAACTCAGGAATCCAACCAGGATCTCCTGCATTGCAGGCGGATTCCTTACTAGCTCAGCTGGTAAGGAGCTACTCAGGAAGTCCATATAGTTGGCCTATTGGTATACAAACAACAAGTATATTTTGTTGAATTCATAAAAGGTAACTCTGGATTAGGTTATTAGAAGTATATAAGATATTGAAGTTGCTGCTTACAAAGATAGTTGAGTTCATATTAAAATAGCAGAATGCATTTTATTGTTTCATAAGAAAAGAAGTCTGACAGCTGACAAGGAAACTAGACTCTGGAAAGGTGACTACTTACTAGCCCCCATTAAACGAAGCTTGAAAACAAGGAGTAGTATTCAGATCTTAGGAAATGGAGTGAATGTTTCTTTAAACAAAGCTATTTACAAGGAACTAGGGAGTGAAAAAATGGAAAAGAATATATCAGTAGGAGGGCAAGGAGCAAGGGGCAGAACTATTCATAAACTCTAATGTTAACCTCATTTAAATTATATTATTTCAAAATGTTTTCACCAAAACATATTTATAAACCTTTGCTCCAAAAGGGTCTATGACAGGAACTCTCAAACTATAGCATGTGAGGAAATGCAAACTTTTGCCAAGCTAAACAAGAAGAGAGAAGACACAAATTACTAGAAATAAAGGAGAGGCTAGCACTACTGATTCAATAGACACTAAAAATATAATAAAGGAGTATTACAAACATCTCTATATCCACAAATTAGATAACTTAGATTAAAAGAGGTCTTCCCTGGTGGCTCAGCTGGTAAAGAATCACCTGCAATGTGGGAGACTTGCATTAAATTATGGGTTGGGAAGATCCCCCCGGAGAAGGGAAAAGCTGCCCACTCTAACATTCTGGCTTGGAGAATTCTATGGACTGTATAGTCCATGGGGTCGCAAAGAGTCAGAAACAATTGAGCAATTTATTTGAAAGTGAATTCCCTGAAAGACACAAAGTGCCAACACTCACACAAATATATATCAGTTCAGTTCAGTCACTCAGTCGTATCCGACTTTTTGCGACCCCATGAATTGCAGCACACCAGGTCTCCCTGTCCATCACCAACTCTCGGAGCTCACCCAAACTCAGGTCCATCGAGTCAGTGATGCCATCCAGTCATCTCATCCTCTGTCGTCCCCTTCTCCTCCTGACCCCAATCCCTCCCAGCATCACAGTCTTTTCCAATAAGTCAACTCTTCACATGAGGTGGCCAAAGTATTGGAGTTTCAGACTTAGCATCAGTCCTTCCAATGAACACCTAGGACTGATCTCCTTTAGAATGGACTGGTTGGATCTCCTTGCAGTCCAAGGGACTCCCAAGAGTCTTCTCCAGCACCACAGTTCAAAAGCATCAATTCTTCAGCGCTCCGCTTTCTTCACAGTCCAACTTTCACATCCATACATGACCACTGGAAAAACCATAGCCTTGACTAGACGAACCTTTGTTGGCAAAGTAATGTCTCTGCTTTTGCATATGCTTTCTAGGTTGGTCATAATTTTCCTTCCAAGGAGTAAGCGTCTTTTAATTTCATCACTGCAGTCACCATCTGCAGTGATTTTGGAGCCCCCCCAAATAAAGTCAGCCACTGTTTCCACTGTTTCCCCATTTATTTCCCATGAAGTAATGGGACTGGATGCCATGATATTAGTTTCCTGAATGTTGAGCTTTAAGCCAACTTTTTCACTCTCCACTTTCACTTCCATCAAGAGGCTTTTGAGTTCCTCTTCCCTTTCTGCCATAAGGATGGTGTCATCTTCATATCTGAGGTTATTGATATTTCTCCCGGCAATCTTGATTCCAGCTTGTGCTTCTTCCAGCCCAGCGTTTCTCATGATGTACTCTGCATATAAGATAAATAATCAGGGTGACAATCAATATACAGCCTTGATGTACTCTTTTTCCTACGTGGAACCAGTCTGTTGTTCCATGTCCAGTTCTAACTATTGCTTCCCGACCTGCATATAGGTTTCTCAAGAGGCAGGTCACGTGGTCTGGAATTCCCATCTCTTGAAGAATTTTCCACAGTGTATTGGGATCCACACAGTCAAAGGCTTTGGCATAGTCAATAAAGCAGAAATAGATGTTTTTCTGGAACTCTCTTCCTTTTTCCGTGATCCAGCAGATGTTGGCAATTTGATCTCTGGCTCCTCTGCCTTTTCTAAAACCAGCTTGAACATTTGAAAGTTCACGGTTCACGTATTGCTGAAGCCTGGCTTGGAGAATTTTGAGCATTACTTTACTAGCGTGTGAGATGAGTGCAATTGTGCGGTAATTTGAGCATTCTTTGGTATTGCCTTTCTTTGGGATTGGAATGAAAACTGACCTTTTCCAGTCCTGTGGCCACTGCTGAGTTTTCCAAATTTGCTGGCATATTGAGTGCAGCACTTTCACAGCATCATCTTCCAGGATTTGAAATAGCTCAACTATATCAACAAGGATATATAGAAAATATAAATGGGACAACACCTTTTCAAATAACTGAACTCATAACAATAACTTTCCCCAAAATTCAGGCCCAGATGAATTCACTGGTGAATTCTATGAAACATTTAAGAAAGAAATAATCCTATCTATTCCTATTTTAGAAAATAAAAGCAGAGGAAACACTTCTTAACTTATTCAATGAGGCTAGCATTACTTTAACATGAAAACCCCATGAAGACATTACAAGAAAGGAAAATACAGGTCAATGTTTCTCATAAACATAGATGAAAAATCCTCAATAAAATATTAGCAAACCTAATCCAGATCAGATCAGATCAGATCAGTCGCTCAGTCATGTCCGACTCTTTGCGACCCCATGAATCGCAGCACACCAGGCCTCCCTGTCCATCACCGACTCCTGGAGTTCACTCAGACTCACGTCCATCGAGTCAGTGATGCCATACAGTCATCTCATCCTCTGTCATCCCCTTCTCCTCCTGCCCCCAATCCCTCCCAGCATCAGAGTCTTTTCCAATGAGTCAACTCTTCACATGAGGTGGCCAAAGTACTGGAGTTTCAGCTTTAGCATCATTCCTTCCAAAGAAATCCCAGGGCTGATCTCCTTCAAGGCATTAAAAGAATCATACAAAATTATCAAGTGGGATTTATTCCCTGTATACAATGGAGGTAAAGATTAGATTTATGTAGCCACAAACCAAGGAATACCCAAAGCCACCAGAATCTAGAAGAGGGAATGAAGGATTTATCTCTAGAACTGTGGTTCTACTGACACCTTGATTTCACATTTATGTCTTCCAGACTGTGAAAGAATATATTTCTAGTGTTTTAAGTCAGCAGGTTTGTGGTCATTTTTTATAGCAGTCATAGGAAAATAAAACAAAGCCTAATGAAGAAATTCAATATTTTGAATACAAGTGTTTTTTAATCCATTGTAAACATTCATAATATACTGACACGGTTAAGAGAGATCCTACCTAGTTATTTAAGATATCATTAAAGTAAGAAAAATAATATTATTTAAATTTACATCCTATGTTCCAGTTGGAGAAGGAAATAGCAACCTACTCCAGTATTCTTGACTGGAGAATCCCATGGACAGAGGAGCTTGGTGGGCTACAGTTCATGGGATTTCAGAGTAGGACATGACTGAAGCACCTTAGCATGCCGTTTCTAGTATACCAGTGTCAGATCTCTTCTTAAAACAACCTCTTTGATGAAATGTGGAAGTAATAATGTGACTTGAACATTATCATATAGTACAGAAAATACAAGATTTGCAGCAGCATGGTATAACACTTAGAAACTCATTTTTCAGTCAGTGAAAGGAAACAGAGTAAAAGTTAAACACTAGTTTCTGTCTACTTAATAAGGATACTGATTTCAATCCAAAAGGAAATCAGTCCTGAATATTCATTGGAAGGACTGATGCTGAAGATGAAACTCCAATACCTTGGCCACCTAATGTGAAGAACTGACTCATTGGAAAAGGTCCTTATGCTGGGAAAGACTGAAGGCAGAAGGAGAAGGGGATGACAGAGCATGAGATGGTTGAATGGCATCACCGACTCGATGGAGATGAGTATGAGCAAGCTCCAGGAGTTGGTGATGGACAGGGAAGCCCGGTGTGCTGCAGTCCAGGGGGTCGCAATGAGTCAGATACAACTGAGCAGCTGAATTGAACTGAACTGAATTTTATCATGTCTGAGCTAAACGTCATATTATGGGTTTTAATTAAGTTGTTACAAAAATTGTTTTTACATAAAGAAATCTCCTGTATCTTTATTGTGAGTGGGATATGAGGTAAGGCATTAAAACTGTTTGAAAAATAGATTGAACAGATGGTATCTCTGAACCCCAACAACTCAACTGAGTTTATCCATTCTTGAAATTTTACACCAGTGCTGATAGTTGAGATTTTATGAATTTTTTCCTAAATTTTTTAAAAGGTATTTAAAAATATCTTCTGCAAAATAAATCATTCCTAATTGACTATAACTTAGTGGCTTCCCTGGTGGCTCAAACGGTATAGTGTCTTCCTGCAACGTGGGAGACCAGGGTTTGATCCTTGGGTAAGGAAGATCCCATGGAGAAGGAAATGGCATCCCACTCCAGTACTCTTGGCTGAAAAATCCCATGGACAGAGGAGCCTGGTAGGCTACAGTCCACGTGGTTCCAAAGAGTTGGACATAACTGAGCAACTTCACTTCCACTTTAGATATGATGAACAAGATAGGTAACTATCTCAATAATATAACGACTTTGGCTACAAATAAAAGCAATATTGAACTATCTTTTGAATTTGAAAATAAATCTTTACATACTGTGGTGGTCTATGTTTGTTTTAAAATAATATTAAGATTAAGATAGTGTACACAAATATATTGATGTGTACTAATAGAATATAAGTAATATTTGTAGGATATATTTGATACAAACATCGTATGATATCAGTTATATGTGGAATGTTTAAAATGGGTATAAATGAATTTATCACTCAGACTCACGTCCATCGAGTCAGTGATGCCATCCCGCCATCTCAACCTCTGTCGTCCCCTTCTCCTCCTGACCCCAATCCTCCCCAGCATCAGAGTCTTTTCCAATGAGTCAACTCTTCGAATCAGGTGGCCAAAGTACTGGAGTTTCAGCTTTAGCATCACACCCTCCAAAGAAATCCCAGGGCTGATCTCCTTCAGAATGGACTGGTTGGATCTCCTTGCAGTCCAAGGGACTCTCAAGAGTCTTCTCCAACACCACAGTTCAAAAGCATCAATTCTTCGGTGCTAAGCCTTCTTCACAGTCCAACTCTCACATCCATACATGACCACAGGAAAAACCATAGCCTTGACTAGACGAACCTTTGTTGGCAAAGTAATGTCTCTGATTTGAATATGCTATCTAGGTTGGTCATAACTTTCCTTCCAAGGAGTAAGTGTCTTTTAATTTCGTGGCTGCAGTCACCATCTGTAGTGATTTTGGAGCCCAGAAAAATAAAGTCTGACACTGTTTCCACTGTTTCCCCAAAAACAACAGTGACAAAAAGAAAAGCTAGCTGATTTCTCTATTGGCCTGTTAGCCAGAGACATAGTCCTTATTCGCTTTTATTACTTCCTATTCAGAAACTGAATTTGGCAATAAGTCTGAATTTGGCAATAAGGAGTTCATGGTCTGAGCCACATTCAGCTCCTGGTCTTGTTTTTGCTGACTGGATAGAGCTTCTCCATCTTTGGCTGCAAAGAATATAATCAATCTGATTTTGGTGTTGACCATCTGGTGATGTCCATGTATAGAGTCTTCTCTTGTGTTGTTGGAAGAGGGTGTTTGTTATGACCAGTGCATTTTCTTGACAAAACTCTACTAGTCTTTGCCCTGCTTCATTCCGTATTCCAAGGCCAAATTTGCCTGTTACTCCAGGTGTTTCTTGACTTCCTACTTTTGCATTCTAGTCCCCTATAATGAAAAGGACATCTTTTTTGGGTGTTAGTTCTAAAAGGTCTTGTAGGTCTTCATAGAACCATTGAACTTCAGCTTCTTCAGCGTTACTGGTTGGGGCATAGACTTGGATTACTGTGATATTGAATGGTTTGCTTTGGAAATGAACAGAGATCATTCTGTCATTTTTGAGATTGCATCCAAGTACTGCATTTCAGACTCTTTTGTTGATCATGATGGTCACTCCATTTTTTCTGAGGGATTCCTGCCCGCAGTAGTAGATATAATGGTCATCTGAGTTAAATTCACCCATTCCAGTCCATTTCAGTTTGCTGATTCCTAGAATGTCGACATTCACTCTTCCCATCTCTTGTTTGACCACTTCCAATTTGCCTTGATTCATGGACTTGGCATTCCAGGTTCCTATGCAATATTGCTCTTTACAGCATCGGACCTTGCTTCTATCACCAGTCACATCCACAACTGGTTATTGTTTTTGCTTTGGCTCCATCCCTTCATTCTTTCTGGAGTTATTTCTCCACTGATCTCCAGTAGCATATTGGGCACCTACTGACCTGGGGAGTTTCTCTTTCAGTATCCTATCATTTTGCCTTTTCATACTGTTCATGGGGTTCTCAAGGCAAGAATACTGAAGTAGTTTGCCATTCTCTTCTCCAGTGGACCACATTCTGTGAAATCTCTCCACAATGACCCGCCCGTCTTGGGTTGCCCCACGGACATGGCTTAGTTTCATTGAGTTAGACAAGACTGTGGTCCTAGTGTGATTAGATTGACTAGTTTTCTGTGAGTATGGTTTCAGTGTGTTTGCCTTCTGATGCCCTCTTGCAACACCTACCGTCTTACTTGGGTTTCTCTTACCTTGGGCATGGGGTATCTCTTCATGGCTGCTCCAGCAAAGAGCAGCCATTGCTCCTTACCTTGGACGAGGGGTATCTCCTCACCACCGCCCTTCCTACCTTCAAAGTGGGATAGCTCCTCTAGGCCCTCCTGCACCCGCGCAACCACAGCTCCTTGGACGTCAGGTTGGTCCTCCTGGCCACCGCCCCTGGCCTCGGTCGTGTGGTTGCTCCTCCCCGCCGCTGCCCTTGGCCTCGGGCTTGGAGGTGTGGGGTAGCTCCTCCCACCTGTTGCCCCGGCCTTGGGCTTGGGGTGTGGGATATCTCCTCTTGGCAGCCGCCCCCGACCTCGGACATGGGGTAATTCCTCTTGTCGTCACCCCTGACCTCAGACACTGGGTATCTCCTCTCGGCCGCCCCCCCCCCCCACCCCCGACCTCGGACGCGGGGTAGCTCCTCTCAGCTGTTCCCTCCTTTTGCCAAATTCAGACTTAAATTGAAGAAAGTAGGGAAAACCACTAGACCATTTAGGTATGACCTAAATCAAATCCCTTATGATTATACAGTGGAAGTGAGAAATAGATTTAAGGGCCTAGATCTGATAGATAGAGTGCCTGATGAACTATGGAATGAGGTTCGTGACATTCTACAGGAGACAGGGATCAAGACCATCCCCATGGAAAAGAAATGCAAAAAAGCAAAATGGCTGTCTGGGGAGGCCTTACAAATAGCTGTGAAAAGAAGAGAAGCAAAAGGCAAAGGAGAAAAGAAAAGATATAAACATCTGAATGCAGAGTTCCAAAGAATAGCAAGAAGAGATAAGAAAGCCTTCCTCAGTGATTAATGCAAAGAAATAGAGGAAAACAACAGAATGGGAAAGACTAGAGATCTCGTCAAGAAAATCGGAGATACCAAAGGAATATTTCATGCAAAGATGAGCTCGATAAAGGACAGAAATGGTATGGACCTAACAGAAGCAGAAGATATTAAGAAGAGATGGCAAGAATACACAGAAGAACTGTACAAAAAAGATCTTCACAACCCAGATAATCACGATGATTGATCACTCACCTAGAGCCAGACATCCTGGAATGTGAAGTTAAGTGGGCCTTAGAAAGCATCAATGCGAACAAACCTAGTGGAGGTGATAGAATTCCACTTGAGCTATTCCAAATCCTGAAAGATGATGCTGTGAAAGTGCTGCACTCAATATGCCAGCAAATTTGGAAAACTCAGTAGTGGCCACAGGACTGGAAAAGGTCATTTTTCAATCCAATCCCAAAGAAAGGAAATGCCAAAGAATTCTCAAACTACCACACAATTGCATTCATCTCACATGCTAGTAAAGTAATGCTCAAAATTCTCCACGCCAGGCTTCAGCAATATGCGAACCGTGAACTTCCTGATGTTTAAGCTGGTTTTAGAAAAGGCAGAGGAACCAGAGATCAAATTGCCAACATCTGCTGAATCATGGAAAAAGCAAGAGAGTTCCAGAAAAACATGTATTTCTGCTTTATTGACTATGCCAAAGCCTTTGACTGTGTGGATCACAATAAACTGTGGAAAATTCTGAAAGAGATGGGAATACCAGACCACCTGATCTGCCTCTTGAGAAATTTGTATGCAGGTCAGGAAGCAACAGTTAGAACTGGACATGGAAAAGGAGTACATCAAGGCTGTATATTGTCACCTTGTTTATTTAACTAATATGCAGAGTACATCATGAGAAACGCTAGACTGGAAGAAACACAAGCTGGAATCAAGATTGCCAGGAGAAATATCAATAACCTCAGATATGCAGATGACACCACCCTTATGGCAGAAAGGGAAGAGGAACTCAAAAGCCTCTTGATGAAAGTGAAAGTGGATAGTGAAAAAGTTGGCTTAAAGCTCAACATTCAGAAAACGAAGATAATGGCATCCAGTCCCATTACTTCATGGGAAATTCATGGGGAAACAGTGGAAACAGTGTCAGACTTTATTTTCCTGGGCTCCAAAATCATTGCAGATGGTGACTGCAGCCATGAAATTAAAAGACGCTTACTCCTTGGAAGGAAAGTTATGACCAACCTAGATAGCATATTCAAAATCAGAGACATTACTTTGCCAACAAAGGTTCGTCTAGTCAAGGCTATGGTTTTTCCAGTGGTCATGTATGGATGTGAGAGTTGGACTGTGAAGAAGGCTTAGTGCTGAAGAAATGATGCTTTTGAACTGTGGTGTTGGAGAAGACTCTTGAGAGTCCTTTGGACTGCAAGGAGATCCAACCAGTCCATTCTGAAGGAGATCAGCCCTGGGATTTCTTTGGAAGGAATGATGCTAAAGCTGAAACTCCAGTACTTTGGCCACCTCATGCAAAGAGTTGAATTATTGGAAAAGACTCTGATGCTGGGAAGGATTGGGGTCAGGAGGAGAAGGGGACGACAGAGGATGAGATGGTGGGATGGCATCACTGACTCGATGGACGTGAGTCTGAGTGAACTCCTGGAGTTGGTGATGGACAGGGAGGCCTGGCGTGCTGTGATTCATGGGGTCACAAAGAGTCAGACACGATTGAGCGACTGATCTGATCTGATTCAGAATCTGGCAAAATAATATGGTAGCTGGTCTTATTTCAGTCTCTGTGTTTTTAGGAACTTTTCTTCAATTCATTCTGCTATTTGTTTCCACCAGATGGAATTTTTTTTTTTTTAAGGGAAATAAAAACCTTATTACTACTTTCTACAGTGTAGCTCTACTACTGATTTGAGTATCTTGCAAATAAGAGACATAAAACTTTAGACTAAGAAGATTACATTGAAAGAATTTTAATTTAACTTGAAATGTGTTATCACATTTATTTTAACTTCACTGAAATTGGAATGAAAACAACATCTTGGGAGTTTTCCTGCAATATTTTAAATAAGAACAAATTGCATAGTAAGTCCACAGGTTTCTAACATTCTAGCTGTCTTCAACTTACAAAGGTTAAGTCTGATAAATTCTGATATCAAGTCTAATTTATCTAGACTTGTAAACACATAAGAGTAACACATGAATATCTGAAGAAATTTAAACTGTTCCATGCTTTTTTAAATTAAAATATTATCTTCCATAATTGATTGACTTCTAAAGGGTCTTATTATGAAAACTGAAATTGAATTAAAATTTAAGTTTTAGTAATCAAATCAGATCAGATCAGTTGCTCAGTCATGTCCGACTTTTTGCGATCCCATGAATTGCAGCACTCCAGGCCTCCCTGTTCATCACCAACTCCCGGAGTTCACTCAGACTCACGTCCATTGAGTCAGTGATGCCATCCCGCCATCTCATCCTCTGTCGTCCCCTTCTTCTCTTGCCCCCAATCCTTCCCAGCATCAGAGTCTTTTCCAATGAGGCAACTCTTCGCATCAGGTGGCCAAAGTACTGGAGTTTCAGCTTTAGCATCATTCCTTCCAAAGAAATCCCAGGGCTGATCTCCTTTAGAATGGACTGGTTGGATCTCCTTGCAGTCGAAAGGACTCTCAAGAGTCTTCTCCACCGCCACAGTTCAAAAGCATCAATTCTTTGGCGCTCAGCCTTCTTCACAGTCCAACTCTCACATCCATAAATGAAGACTGGAAAAACCATAGCCTTGACTAGAGGAACCTTTGTTGGCAAAGTAATGTCTCTGGTTTTGAATATGCTATCTAGGTTGGTCATAACTTTTCTTCCAAGGAGTAAGCGTCTTTTAATTTCATGGCTGCAGTCACCATCTGCAATGATTTTGGAGCCCAGAAAAATAAAGTCTGACACTGTTTCCACTGTTTCCCCATGAATTTCCCATGAAGTTATGGGACCTGATGCCCTGATCTTTGTTTTCTGAATATTGAGCTTTAAGCCAACTTTTTCACTATCCACTTTCACTTTCATCAAGAGGCTTTTGAGTTCCTCTTCCCTTTCTGCCATAAGGGTGGTGTCATCTGCATATCTGAGGTTATTGATATTTCTCCCAGCAATCTTGATTCCAGCTTGTGTTTCTTCCAGTCCAGCGTTTCTCATGATGTACTCTGCATATAAGTTAAATAAACAGGGTGACAATATACAGCCTTGACATACTCCTTTCCCTATTTGGAACCAGTCTGTTGTTCCATGTTCAGTTCTAACTGTTGCTTCCTGACCTGCATACAAATTTCTCAAGAGGCAGATCAGGTGGTCTGGTATTCCCATCTCTTTCAGAATTTTCCACAGTTTATTGTGATCCACACAGTCAAAGGCTTTGGCATAGTCAATAAAGCAGAAATACATGTTTTTCTGGAACTCTCTTGCTTTTTCCATGATCCAGTGGATGTTGGCAATTTGATCTCTGGTTCCTCTGCCTTTTCTAAAACCAGCTTAAACATCAGGAAGTTCATGGTTCGCATATTGCTGAAGCCTGGCTTGGAGAATTTTGAGCATTACTTTACCAGTGTGTGAGATGAGTGCAATTGTGCATTAGTTTGAGAATTCTTTGGCATTTCCTTTCTTTGGGATTGGATTGAAAACTGACCTTTTCCAGTCCTATGGCCTGTGCTGAGTTTTCCAAATTTGCTTGCATATTGAATGCAGCACTTTCACAGCATTGTCTTTCAGGATTTGGAATAGCTCAACTGGACGGTTTTAGTAATAGGTAAGTCTAAAAGTTCAACCAAACTTAGTAAGGAAAAAATGTTTGCATTAATGATTTTAAAGACATGGGCTTTGCCATCACTGTCATAGTTTTCTCAGAGCACTTTTTTCTGTGGCCTCTTCTTGTTCATACTTTCCCATGAAGTTCTCCTTTGTGTGCTTTTCCTTTGCTGAGGACATATTTCTAAGTTGAAAACAAGTATAGGTATCATGTGTTTCAAAGAACTTGAGAAGAATCTTCCTGTCTTCTTTCCATATACCCAGGGTGATCCTACATCTCAGACAATTTTAGGTAAAGTTTTTGGGTTACCTCCCTTCTAATTATCTTACTCTGAGATCTTACTTGACTACTTAATCTCAATGTTCTTCACTGTAAAATATAGAGATAAGTGTACTTAAATTTTACAATGTTTTCTGGAAGGATTAAATGAAGAAAAGTATGTAAAATACATATCCCTAATTTCTGGAGCATAACCTCACAAATTATTAATCTAAAACCAAATCTCAGAAAATTTAAACAACACTGATTTAGAACTTGAGGGCCACTGAGAGTTCAGAGGATTAGGGGTGGGAAAAATGGGTGAAGGATGTCAAAAAGTAAACTTCCAGTTAATAAATAAGTCATGGGATGTAATATACAGCATGTTGACGATTGTTAATAATACTATATCATATATTTGAAAGTTGCTAAGAGATTAGATCTTCAAAGTTTTATCACAAGGAAAAAAATATATAACAAGGTATGGTGATGTCTGTTAACTAAGTGTGGTGATCATTTTGCAATGAATACAAATATCAAAGCATTATGTTGTATAATTTAATATATGTCAATTATTTTTTTTGGGAAAAAAAAAAAAAAAAACCTCATGGAAACAAACCTTGAACTATAGTGCTTTCAATAAGAGATACTTATTGTGGCAGGTACTGGCATCTGCCCATCCTGTATTGTGTCTCCTTTTCTTTGCTAACTATGAGAATGATGATTTAATTACTGTTTTTAGTAAAAATATCTGAGCATCTGACTTCCTTTATAATTAGAAGAACTTATGTGACAGGCCTTAACATTGCCATAAATGACAGTCATGAGGGTTGGGTTGTGTAGTGTGGGAGGGGTTGCTTTTTAAAGTCTGTTAAAGGGGAACTGGATTGTCAGCTGGCCTCTTCAGTCTTTTCCCACCTAACTTTCTTTCTGCCTGGAATATGCTAGGTCAGAAGAAGAAAATATCTTTCAGACATGAAAATGAAAATCAACACTAAGAATGACAAAGAAGAAACATAGAATAGCCTTGAGATATTTATGACTTCATTGGGTTACTGATTGAGCTCTGAACTACCTACACCTGGACTTCTTCAAGATATAAAAATAAACCCCTCAATATTTGAGTGCTCTTATTCAGGTTTTCTTAACATGCAGTTCAAGAAAGTAGATTCACCTGCTTTTTCTACGATAGAATTCAAGATAGAATGTAGATAGCTGCCTTTCTATAGTTCCACGAAGTTATAACTGCCCCCAAACTCCAGTAGGGATACCTTAAGAAATTAAACAAACTTATATAAACCTTGTACTAAGTAATAGTTTAAGGCATAATGTGTCAAAAGATTGTATGTTCATATGCACTGGTGTGGGTGTGTGTATATGAAAACTTTCACTCATATATGCCACAGAAAAGTATGAAGTTATTTTACACAAGCATAATTTGAACCTACTTTTCAATAATGTTTGAATTTTAATGGTGAAAGATTTTTAATTTATAAGGAAATATAAGAATATTCTAGAATTACAATAGAGTGAGAGTATGCCTCAAATCTCTGAACTCTTTAAACTTTGGTATATTTGAAAACTTTGATTTCTTAGTTTGTTTTAAATTTCTCGGCTGTGAAGTGTTTGTATTGTCAGAGAGCCAGCATTCTATCTACAATATGGTTGTTACACAGGAAAATCAGCATCAAGTGCTGAGCTGTTTTAAGTCACAATAGCAAAAAAATAAGTATTTTGAATTAAATACAATATGTTCTGTTAAAGAATAAAATGACATATTTTGATCAAGCCTTGAGGAAAAAATAAGCAAATTCATTTTAATGTCAAAAAATAATCTCAATAATAATCAGTCTTCTTTATATTATAAACCATCCTGCAGATTTTACTAAAAACATTTTTGTTAAAGGTGTAATGCTTATTATTTATTTTTTTAATTAGCTAATTTTAACTGGAGCATAATTTTTTTTTTTTTTTACAGTATTGTGGTTTTTGCCATGTATTGACATGAATCACAAACGGGTGCACATGTGTCTCCCCATCCTGAACCCCCTCTCACCTCCCTTCCCACCTCATCCCTCTGGTTTGTCCCAGAGCACCAGCTTTGACTGCTGTGCTTTATGCATCAAAATTGCACCGGCCGTCTATTTTACATATGCTAATATGCATTTTTCAATACTATTCTCTCAAATCATACCACCCTCGCCTTCTCCCACAGAGTCCAAAAGTCTGTTCTTTACATCTGTGTCTCTTTTGCTGCCTTGTATATAAGTTCATTGCTATCATCTTTCTAAATTCTATATATATGCATTAATACTATATTAGTGTTTTTCTTTCTGACTTACTTCCTCTGTATAATAGGCTTCAGTTTCATCCACCTCATTAGAACTCAAATTAGACTCAAATGTGTTCTTTTGTATAGCAGAGTAATATTCCATTGTGTATATATACCACAAATTCTTTATCCATTCCTCTGCTGATGGACATCTAGATTGTTTCCATGCCCTAGCTACTGTAAACAGTGCTACAATAAACATGTGTCTCCTTCAATTCTGGTTTTCTTGGTGTGTATGGAAACTTCTGAAAAAAGGGAATACCAGACCACCTGACCTGCCTCTTGAGAAACCTGTATGCAGGTCAGGAAGCAACAATTAGAACTGGACATGGAACAACAGACTGGTTCCAAACAGGGAAAGGAGTACGTCAAGGCTGTATGTTGTCACCCTGCTTATTTAACTTATATGCAGAGTACATCATGAGAAATGCTGGGCTGGAGGAAGCACAAGCTGGAATCAAGACTGCTGGCAGAAATATCAATAACCTCAGATATGCAGATGACACCACCCTTATAGCAGAAAGTGAAGGAGAACTAAAGACCCTCTTGATGAAAGTGAAAGAGGCGAGTGAAAAAGTTGGCTTAAAGCTCAACACTCAGAAAACTAAGATCATGGCAGCTGGCCCCATCAGTTCATGCCAAATAGATGGGGAAACAATGGAGACAGTGGCTGACTTTATTTTTTGGGGCTCCAAAATCACTGCAGATGGTGACTGCAGTCATGAAATTAAAAGATGCTTACTCCTTGGAAGGAAACTTATGACCAAACTAGACAGCATATTCAAAAGCAGAGACATTACTTTGCCAACAAAGGTCCATCTAGTCAAGGCTATAGTTTTTCCAGTGGTTATGTATGGATGTGAGAGTTGGACTATAAAAAAGCTAAGCACTGAAGAATTAATGCTTTTGAACTATGGTGTTGGAGAAGACTCTTGAGAGTCACTTGGACTGCAAGGGGATCCAACCAGTCCACCCTAAAGGAGATCAGTCCTGAGTGTTCATTGGAAGGACTGATGTTGAAGCTGAAACTCCAATACTTTGGCCACCTGATAAGGGCTGACTCATTTAAAAAGACCCTGATGCTGGGAAAGATTGAGGGCAGGAGGAGAAGGGGACAACAGAGGATGAGATGGTTGGATGTCATCACAGGCTCAGTGGACTGTTTGGGTGGACTCCAGGAGTTGGTGATGGACAGGGAGGCCTGGCGTGCTGTGGTTCATGGGGTCACAAAGAGTCGGGCACCACTGAGCAACTGAACTGAACTGAACAGTTTGTATGCCCAGCAGTGGGATTGCTGGGTCATATGCAGTTTTATTCCCAGTTTTTTAAGGAATGGAAAGTGCTCCACACTGTTCTCCATAGTGGCAGTACTAGGTTGTCTTCCCACCAACAGTGTAAGAGTGTTCCTTTTTCTCTACAATCTCTCCAGCATTTATTGTTTATAGACTTTTTGATGGTGGCCATTCTGACCGGCATGGGATGAAACCTCAATGTGATTTTGATTTGCACTTCTCTGTATAATGAGTGATGTTGAGCATCTTTTCATGTGTTTATTAGCCATCTATATGTCTTTGGAGAAATGCCTGTTTAGTTCTTTGGCCCATTTTTTGGTTGTATTGTTTTCCTGGTACTGAGCTGAATGAGCTGCTTGTATATTTTGGAGATTGATTCTTTGTCAGTTTTTTCATTTCCTATTATTTTCTCCCATTCTGAAGGCTGTCTTTCACCTTTCCTTCATTGTGCAAAAACTTTTAAGTTTAATAAGGTCCAATTTATTTATTTTTTTTAATTTCCATTTCTCTGGGAGGTGGCTTATAGAGGATCTTGCTGTGATTATGTCAGAAAGTTTTCTGCCTGTGTTTTCCTTTAATAGTTTTATAGGTTCTGGTCTTAGGTCTAGATCTTTAATCCATTTTAAGTTTATTTTCATGTATGGTGTTAAAAAGTGTTCTAGTTTCATTCTTTTTCACGCGGTAGACCAGTTTTCCCAGAACCATTTGTTAAAGAGATTGTCTTTTCTCCATTGTATATTTTTGCCTTCTTTGTCAAAGATAAGGTGTTCCTAGGTGCATGGATTTAATGCTTTCTGTCCATTAAAGCATTATGGATAGAATAATGCTGAGCTTTCTATTTTGTTCCATTGATTTATATTTCTGTCTTTGTGCCAGTGCTAAACTGTCTTGATGACTGTAGGTTTGTAGTATATCTGAAGTCAGGAAGGTTGATTCTTCCAGTTCCAATCTTCTTTATCAAGATTGCTTTGACTATTCAAGGTTTTTTTGTGTGTGTTTCTGTACAAATTGTGAAATTATTTGTTCTAGTTCTGTGAAAGAAACCATTGGTTGCTAGATAGAGATTGCATTGAATCTATAGATTGCTTTGGGTAGTATGCTCATTTTCAGTATATTTATTCTTCTAATCCACAAACATGGCATATTTCTCCATCATTTGTGTCATCTTTGATTTCTTTCATCAATGTAAAACCACATTTATACAGAGAAAGAAACCATATGTGCATGCAACTATTGCTTATTTTATTACTGATGGTATTTTATCCTTTGAATATACTGATTTTTTATTGAACATATTTAAGATAAAAATGTATAATATAGTTTTATAAATGTAAAACACAAAAGAATCTATTGGTGTGCACAATTGTTTTATCTATTTTGAAATAGGTGGTGCTAGTGGTAAAGATCCTGCCTGCAAATGCAAGTCAGACCCTTGGGTTAGGAAAATCCCTTGGAGGAGGGCATGGCACCCAGTCCAGTATTCTTGCCTGGAGAATTCCATGGATTGAGGAGCCTGGCAAGTTCAGTCCATAGGGTTGCAAAGAGTCAGACACAACTTCTGAGACAGTACACACATGCACATTTTGAAATTTCAGTTTTAATATCATTCCTATTTTTTGTTCTTTTTGAAAAATAAAATTTCATCTTAGAATAGTTTGAGATTTATAGAGAAGTTACAAGTTAGTACAGAGTTTCTATATCCCCCACATCCAGCTCTTCCTATTAACATCATACCATCCTGATGTATGGTGTATAATACATACTGATGTATAATAATAGTGCATCAATATTAGTTCATTAGTAAAACAAGATTACCATGAACATCTAATGAACTAATATTGATGCACCATTATTCATTATTAATATGAATTTCCTTGTTGTTATTGTTGTTCAGCCCCTAAGTTGTGTCCAGCTCTTTGCAACCCCATGGACTGCAGCAGGGCAGGCTTCCTTCCCTCACCAACTCCTGGAGTTTGCCCACGCTCAAGTCTACTGAGTTGGTGATGTCACCCAACCGTCTCATCCCCCACTGCCCTCTTCTCTTCTACCTTCAATCTTTCCCAGCATTAAGGTATTTTCCAATGAGCTGGCTCTTCATATCAGGTGGCCAAAGTCTTGCAGCTTCAGCTTCAGCATATAATCCAATATTATGTTAATTATTTTATTGCTCAAAATGTTCTAGCTTTTACCACTCAGGCAGTCAGTCAGTTCAGTCGCTCAGTCATGTCCCACTCTTTGTGACCCCATGAATCGCAGAACACCAGGCCTCCCTGTCCATCACCAACTCCCGGAGTTTACCCAAACTCATGTCCATCAAGTTGGTGATGTCATCCAGCCATCTCATCCTCTGTCGTCCCCTTCTCCTCCTGCCCCCAATCCCTCCCAGCATCAGGGTCTTTTCCAATGAGTCAACCCTTCACATGAGGTGGCCAAAGTATTGAAGTTTCAGCTTCAACATCAGTCCTTCCAATGAACAACCAGGACTGATCTCCTTTAGGATGACTGGTTGGATCTCCGTGTAGTCCAAGGGACTCTCAAGAGTCTTCTCTAACACCACAGTTCAAAAGCATCAGTTCTTCGGTGCTCAGCTTTCTTTATAGTCTGACTCTCACATCCATACATGACCACTGGAAAAACCATAGCCTTGACAGAGGTTCCTTAACGTGGCTCCTCTGTCCCTTTAAAATACACCAACCATTTAAAATACCCATGTCAGAGGGAGGGGATATATATACACATACAGCTGATTCACATTGTTGTACAGCAGAAATTAACACCACATTGTAAAGCAATTATACTACAATTAAAAATAAAATAAAATACCCAAATCACTTTTACTTCCTTATTTTGTTACACTGCAAGATGCTTCACGTTCATCTTTGATTTTTCTGTGCCGCAGCCCTAGAGTCATCTATTTTTTTCCATTGAAACATTTCTTTTTATAGGAAATGTTTATAATAAATGTTCTATTAATATCAATAGAATGATATTAGAAATAAAGATCTAGGCAATTTTTTTTCAAAAAAGTTATTTTATATTGGATTATAGTTGATTTACTATGCTATATTATTAGTAGTTTTAGGTGTACAACACAGTGATTCAGTTATACATCTATGCTTTTTCAGATTCTTTTCCCAAATAGATTATTAAAGAGTACTGATTAGAGTTCTCTGTGCTACACAGTAGGTCCTCATTGACTATCTGTTTTATATGTAATAGAGAGTGTATATGTTAATCTCAACCTCCTAATTTATCCCTCTCCCTCCACTTTTCCCCTTTTGGTTAACCATCAGTTTACTTTCAAAGTCTATGAGTCTGTTTCTTTTTTGTAAATAAGTTCATTTGTATCATTTGTGAGATTCCACACATAAGTGATATCATATATTTCTCATTCTCTGTATGATTCGTTTCACTTAGTATGATAATCTATGTTGTTGCAAATTACATTATTTCATTCCTTCTGATGGCTGAGTAATATTCCATTATATATAGGTGCCTCATCTTCTTTATCCATTCATATGTTGATGAACATTTAGGTTGCTTCCATGTCTTAGCTATCGTAAATAGTGCTACAATGAACACTGGGATGCATGCATCTTTTTGAATTAAGTTTTCTCCATATATATGTCCAGAAGTGAGATTACTGAATCATATGGCAGCTCTATTTTTAGTTTTTAAAGGAACCTGCATACTGTCCTCCATAGTGGCTATACCAAGTTACATTGCTACCAGTAGTGTAGGAAATTTCTTACTAAAACAGTGCATTAAACTGGTTAAAAAATTCTTATCATAGAAAGCATATTCAATTAAAAGTAAATATTTCTCCCACATCCACATTCCTCTTTCTTTTTTTCAAATCCACCTACATTTCAGATGTGCTTTGATATTTTCCAGATATCTATACATCTATCTCTCTAATCATTTTCTTTACCATTAGATCTGGTTACAAAAAACAGAAAGACAGATGGCACTGACCCTTGTTTCTTCACATTAATTCATATAGTGGTAATTATACAGATCAGTAGGTGGAGATAGTTCATTGTTAAGATATACTTTAATTTAAAAAAAATTAAATGAAATTCTACAATGGGACATTAGCTTATTTCCATCCTATTGATACTTTACAAGCATCACTATGATAAATATATAGTTTCATAAACTAATATAACTTTTTAATAAAAAAGAGGCAAATATGGATGGCTTAAGAAAAGTCTAACTCAAAAGAATATATGACTCTTGGATAATACTAGCAACTGAATCCTAACAAAGTCTTCTCCTTGACCAGGAAGCTCTAATCATTACATGGTTGAATACATGTTCCCTATTCTCCTTTCAAATCTCCTACATAAAAATGTAAATTATCATAGGGCAGACTCTGTTTCACGACATTTTTTCTGTGATTTTCCAGCTATGTCCAGCCCCTACTAACCTACTTTAGGATACTTTGATCTTCAAAATCATCTATGCTTTGGTGTCTCCCTTTCCTCTGAGTTTCTCCAATCAGTTTCACTTTACATTAATAACAAATGACAATAGTGCTTCATGCCTATGTACCCATGTGCAGAATATTTTGAGTCCTAACAGGAACTTAAACATTACTTGATGAGCTCAACTAAAAGCTGAGTTACAAAGATGGTGAAAAACAAAAGTGCAGATAACCCACTGTTAAGTCAGGAATAGATGTGGCTACTTCCACTAGACATAAGCCCATATAAACAGATAGGCCAATGTGAAAATAGAGAACTTATTTTCCTTTTAAGATCCAAAGCAAGTGACAGCGACAAGGACTAGGGCTGAAGCTCAATTTTCCATTGCCTTTCCAATTCAGTTCAGTTCAGCTGCTCAGTTGTGTCCGAGTCTTTGTGACCCCATGGAGTGCAGCACACCAGGCCTCCCTGTCCATCACAAACTCCTGGAGTTTGCTCAAACTCATGTCCATCGAGTTGGTGATGCCATTCAACCATCTCATGCTCTGTCGTTCCATTCTCCTCCCGCCTTCAGTCTTTCCCAGCATCAGGGTCTTTTCAAATGAGTCAGTTCTTGATATCAGGTGGCCAAAGTATTGGAGTTTCAGCTTCAGCATCAGTCCTTCCAGTGAATATTCAGGATTGATTTCCTTTAGGATTGACTGGTTGGATCTCCTTGCAGTCCAAGGAACCTTAAATAACTTTGTGAGCTTACTATGTATTGAAACTTACAAGCTTCTAATCATGGTTATAAAAATGGCTGTTACTTGTTTCTTATCATTTTCAAGGACTATGCTTGTCTTTTTTAGAGAGTCTATGTAATTTATATGGATATTCTGCAGATGCAGGTGTTTAAATACACAGATTGAATGTATTCACTATAACCCTACCATTAGCACCTAGAATGGTTACATGAATGCATGGCCAAGAACATCTGTAGTACCTACAGTGCCCAAATATACATAATGAACTAAGGAGTCAGGGAGAAAAAAATTATTGTTTTTTAAAATAAGATTTATAGATGTTTGGTATCATGCATTGTTTTCTGGAAGGCATAGCTGTTGGCACTGCACTGTAAACTACCAAAGCTTTAACAAGAACATGTCTATTGCTAAACCTATAGTGACCGAATATTTTGCTGCCTTTACTGGCACTTGGATGCAGTCTTTGACATTGCTAACACCTTCCTTTCTATACATATCCAGGACACAACAACCAATATGCTTGACTCAAGAAAGGTCATACACATTTGACATCCTTCCACAGAGGTATTTTAATTATCTTAAAGTATACCACCAACAGGCTAAGTAAACCTTCAGACATCATAAACTGTTAGTGGGTGCCCAAATATTTAATTACATTCATAACATTTTTGTATTGCTCATCTTTACCAGAAAATGTAAAAAAGAACAAAAGAAAAATAAATTCTTACATTGCATATCATGCCTTCTAAGTACTGCCTTTTCTAGGATGAGAACTAACCCAAAGTTATATAACTGGGGTGTAATTCTAATACATAACAATAAATAAACCATTATATTTGCAGATAACAATTGTAAATAAGCTGATTTCTTTATATGTAGCATATAGCACAACTGATATCTAAAAATTTAAACAAATTCTCTATACCAACTAATCAATAGGCATCTCACATTGATTGGGAGCCCCTGCATACAAACATCCTTAGAAATTGCCTTTTTACCAACCAAAGACTTAAAAATTGGGTCTTCTATATCCCAAGATCTCATGGAATTATAGGTATATGTGACTAATTTTACTGTTGACAGTAACAATATGGATTTTTTGGTTGTTGTTACTTTGTTTTCACAAACCTCTAGGCTTTTTGATTCAAGTACTTTCACCTAACATAAAATCCATCTTTCTAAACTGTTCCCAGAGGCAGACCATCTCAGTAAAAGAAAAGATATGATTTCCAACCCATCACAAACTTCTGGCAATGGATGTCAAAAGTTGTTGAGCTGGGACCAGCTCCAGACATTTCCATTGTAGAATACAACTTGCACATACAATCAGATGCAAAAGTATGTCTCTAAATCTAAGCTGATTTTGGAAACACAAAGCTTCCCATACTCTAGGAGGCAGGCCCAGAGAAAGCACTATTTATTCTCTGTGTAAGACACTACTCAAAGGTAAGGCAGTGCTCTCAACCATAGAGAACACCATGACAGCTCACAACCAGTGATAAACAGAGGCCTGAATATGCTGGCCTGTGGGTCTAACTCTGAGCAATAGTCTAGCTACAGAACTTCTGAGGGTACAGGGCCAAGTTACCTTTAGTTTTGTTGTTCAGTCACTCAGTCATCTTCAATGCTTTGCGACCCCATGGACTGCAGGATGCCAGGCTTCCCTGTCCTTCCCATCTGTCAGAATTTGCTCAAACTCATGTCTGTTGAGTTGGTGATACCATCCAGCCATCTCATCCTCTGTTGTCCCTTTCTCCTTCCTTCAACTTGTACTACAGAACTACTCTCTGTTCAGTCTTGCTGCATTCTTTACTTGCAGATTTGTATTTCAAGAATATTACTTAATAAACAGCTTAAACCTTAAATTCCAACTCAAGACAGGGTTTTTTTTCTCCTTGAGAAACCAATATGCAACACCTGACATTACTATAAAAATGAAATTAATGTGAGATTATTATTAAATGATGTGCAGTTCAATGGGTAAATGTTCAGGGAGTTGGGCTTCCCAGGTGGTGTCTCCTTGCTAACGTAGGAGACATGGGGCTTGATCCCTGGGTTGGGAAGATCCCCTAGACATGGAATGGCAATGCACTCCAATATTCTTGCATAGAGAATCCCACGGACACAGGAGCCTGGCAAGCTACAGTTCATAGGGTCACAAAGTGTCAGACATGACTGAAGAGTTCAACACGCACATGACTACTATAGAAGATGTGATGCTGGAATCAGATGTATGCATCTCTTTGTAGAGTAAATGTGAATGTGACAGTTATAAATATAGAACTCTAGCAAGCTTTTGTGTTGATAATCGAAATAACTTAGATGCCTGGGGCTATTTACTGTAATGTGATTTTTTTTTTTAATGGTTAAAAAAAGAAAAATTTTAAACAAAGCAAAAATGCAACTTTCCTATATTTTATGAGATTTACATGTAAATATATGTTTTATATTAAAACTGTCTAAAAAAACCTTAGTGATTATTTAAAAATGAGTTGAATTTTAATTTCAAGAATTTTTATCTTGATGAATGCCTACCAGAAAATTAAAATGTTATAAATATGAGAAAAATGTATTTTGCAGGACTTTCCTGATTGTAAACCATTAACATCCCACTAAGGGCCAGCTATTCACAACAATTAGCCATACAAAAATCCTTACAAGTTTCTGAAACTTATCCTAGGGTTCACTATATTGAGAACTAATGATGTAGGAAATTTTAGGCTACTGAACAACTTTGAATGCTTTGGGAAATCACAGGACGATATTGAGAAAATGAGCATATTAACTGTCATTTTTAGTAGGATTCTAGTTTATTATAATAAGAATTTTCTAAGAGTGGATGTAGAAAAATAAATATGCATTTATTGTTCATGTTCCATTTTTTAAACAAATTTACTGAAATATAGATGTCAAATAAAAGCTGCTTATACTAAAGTTGAATAATTTGATAAGTTTTGACATTTGTATACATCCGTGAAATCATCACTACAATTGAGACATGAATATATCTTTCATTCCCCACATTTATGCATGAAAGTGAAAGTGAAGTCGCTCAGTTGTGTCCAACTCGTTGAGAGCCATGGACCGTAATCTACCAGGCTCCTTCATCCATGGGATTTTCCAGGCAAGAGAACTGGAGTGGGCTGCCATTTCCTTCTCCAGGGAATCTTCCTAATCCAGGTCTCCTGCATTGCAGACAGATGCTTTACTGTCTGAGCCACCACGGAAGCCTCATTTATGCATGCCCCTTTCTAATTTGCCGACACTGGTTCGTCCTGTGTCTTGTACCACCATCACAAGGAAACTAGTGATCTGCTTTCTGTCACTACAGATTAGTTGGCATCATCTAGAAATTTATATAAATGGAATTACATAATATGTAACCCTTTTTGTCTGTATGGATATACCACATGTACACATATTTACATGGACAGTCAGATTATTTTTAAATTTCGTTGCCAAAAATGTACCTGCCATGAATATTCATGTACAAGTTTCTTTATGGGTAGAAACTTTCTTTTTTATTGGGTAATAGCCCAAGAATTGATGGGTAGGTCATGTGACAGTGTATGTTTTATTCTTTGAGAAACAGTCAATTTTCAAAGTTCTTTTATTTATCATTTTACATTCTTACCAGTATATACAGTTGCAGTTACTCCATATCCTTGCCAATATTTGCTATGTTCAATTTTAATTTAGACATTTTTAATTTTAAATATCCTAATAATTGTGAGATAATTTTTTTAAATTTAATTAGAATAGCACTAAGGTGTAATTTGGAAAACTCAGCAGTGGCTACAGGACTGGAAAAGGTCAGTTTTCATTCCAATCCCAAATAAAGGCAATGCCAAAGAAAACTCAAACTACCACACAATTGCACTCATCTCACATGCTAGTAAAGAAATGCTCAAAATTCTCCAAGCCAGGCTTCAGCAATACATGAACCATGAACTTCCAGATGTTCAAGCTTGATTTAGAAAAGGCAGAGGAACCAGAGATCAAATTGCCAACATACGCTGGATCATCAAAAAAGCATGAGAGTTCCAGAAAAACATCTATTTCTGCTTTATTGCCTATGCCAAAGCCTTTGACTGTGTGGATCACAATAAACTGTGGAAAATTCTGAAAGATATAGAATACCAGACCACCTGATCTGCCTCTTGAGAAACCTGTATGCAGGTCAGGAATCAACAGTTAGAACTGAACATGGAACAACAGACTGGTTCCAAATAGGAAAAGGAGTACATCAAGGCTGTATATTGTCACCTGCTTATTTAACTTCTATGAAGAGTACATCATGAGAAACTCTGGGCTGGAAGAAGCACAAGCTGGAATCAAGATTGCCAGGAGAAATATCAATAACCTCAGATATGCAGATGACACCACTCTTATGGCAGAAAGTGAAGAGGAACTAAAAAGCTTCTTGATGAAAGAGAACGAGGAGAGTGAGAAAGTTGGCTTAAAGCTCAACATTCAGAAAACAAAGGTCATGGCATCAGGTCCCATCACTTCATGGGAAATAGATGGGGAAACAGTGTTAGACATTATTTTCTTGGGGTCCAAAATCACTGTAGATGGTGACTGCAGCCATGAAATTAGAAGATGCTTACTCCTTGGAAGGAAAGTTATGACCAACCTAGATAGTATATTGAAAAGCAGAGATATTACTTTGCCAGCAAAGGTCCATCTAGTCCAGGCTATGGTTTTTCCAGTGGTCATGTATGGATGTGAGAGTTGGACTGTGAAGAAGGCTGAGCGCCAAAGAATTGATGCCTTTGAACTGTGGTGTTGGAGAAGACTCATGAGAGTCCCTTGGACTGCAAGGAGATCCACCGGTCCATCCTGAAAGAGATCAGTCCTGGTTGTTCATTGGAAGGACTGATGCTGAAGCTGAAACTTCAATACTTTGGCCTCATGCCAAAGAGTTGACTCAATGGAAAAGACCCTGATGCTGGAAGGGATTGGGGGCAGGAGGAGAAGGGGATGACAGAGGATGAGATGGCTGGATGGCATCACAAACTCGATGGACATGAGTTTGAGTGAGCTCTGGGAGTTGGTGATGGACAGGGAGGCCTGGTGTGCTGTGATTCATGGGGTCACAAAGAGTCGGACTCAACTGAGTGACTGAAGTGAACTGAACTGAACTGAAGGTGTAATGATACTAAGAATCTTTTCATGGGTTTATTTGCCATTGGTTTATCACTAGTAAATTGTTCATTTTTTTTAATTTTGCTGTTTTTTTCTAATCATTATTCTAAGAGCTTTAAAATGTATTTTGATTACAAGTCTTTTACATGATACACAAATATTTTCTCCCACTCACTGTTTTGCTATTGTTCTTAAAATTGTTTACCAAAGAACAGGATGTTTTATTTTTTATAAACTCAAATTTATCAAAGTTTCTCTTATAGATCATGCTCTCCTTTGGTATTACACGTAGGAATATTTGTCATAGCCAAGTTGCAGGGATTTTCTTCTAAAAAGTTTACACAAAAATAACCAAAAATGGATCATGGATTGAAATATAAAGTGTAAAATTATAGTTTATAAAAAATATTGGAGAGAATTTTTCCTCTTGCTTATGAAAATATTTAATAAAATCAACACCAAAAGCACTATCTCAAAAACTGAGAAATTTTATTTCATTACGTTTAAATACTCTTTGATAAACACCATTAAATGAATGAAGAGCCAAAACACAGACTGGCATTTATGCTTGCTTAGTCACTCAGTCATGTCTGATTCTTTGTAACCCTGTGGGCTGTACCCACCAGGCTCCTCTATCAACGGCATTTTTCAGGTGAGAATACTAGAGTGGACTGACATTGGACACATAAAAAATTTTTAAGACTCAAGAATGTGAAAACAAAATCCAATCAAAATGGCAAAATATTTGAAGAGACACTTACCCAGTAAGATTTATGGATAGCAAAAAAAAAAAAAATTATATAAGATGCTCAATAACATTGATCAGTAGGGTAGCACAAAAGAAAACATCAATTATATATACTACATAAATATTTCATAATGTTAAACATAAATTCCCAACCAATCTTACTAACAAGTTTTTAGCAAACTTAAATGAACACTTTTGTTCATGGAAAATCTTACACAGTTCTGTATAGTGTCATTGTTTGTAACTGCCCCCCAATTTGAGGTAATTCAAGTTTCCTTCAATTGGTGAAGAGATGAACAAAATTATAAGTCCACAAAATTGAATACTGCTCAGCAATGAAAAGACAACCACCTGGATAAATCTCAAATTCATTATGCTAAATGATAGACAACAAACAGAAAAGACTATAAGATCTGAGTGTGGGATCAGGTTCAATTATATGACATTCTGGACAAAGCAAAACTATAGGAACTGGAAGCAGATCAGTGGTTGAAAGAGACTAAGAGTGTTGAAACCCTAAACATAAAGAGCTAAGGAAAAGCTGGAGTGAAGGTAGGTAGGATTGATGGACTGTTTTATTTTTGGTTACAGTGGCAATTACATGTCTATATGTATTTAGCAAAATGCAGAAGTATACAATACAAAGGGGAAAATCACTACGTAATTATAATCTATAATATGAAAAAGAATAAATAATAATGCATTGATATATTGGTTGTTTTTATAAAATTGAAATTTATTTGTCTTCAGTTCAGTTCAGTTCAGTCGCTCAGTCCTGTCCAACTCTTTGTGACCCCATGAACTGCAGCATGCCAGGCCTCCCTGTCCATCACAAACTCCCAGAGTTCACTCAAACTCATGTCCATTGAGTCGGTGATGCCATCCAGCCATATCATCCTCTGTCGTCCCCTTCTCCTCCTGCCCCCAATCCCTCCCAGCATCAGAGTCTTTTCCAATGAGTCAACTCTTCGCATGAGGTGGCCAAAGTATTGGAGTTTCAGCGTTAGCATCAGTCCCTCCAAAGAACACCCAGGACTGATCTCCTTTAGAATGGACTGGTTGGATTTCCTTGCAGTCCAAGGGACTCTCAAGAGTCTTCTCCAACACCACAGTTCAAAAGCATCAATTCTTCGTTTACCACTGGAAAAACCATAGCCTTGAATGGACGGACCTTTGATGGCAAAGTAATATCTCTGCTTTTGAATATGTTATCTAGGTTGGTCATAACTTTCCTTCCAAGGAGTAAGCATCTTTTAATTTCAGGGCTGCAATCACCATCTGCAGTGAATTTGGACCCCAAGAAAATAAAGTCTGACACTGTTTCCACTGTTTCCCTATCTATTTGCCATGAAGTGATGGGACCAGATGCCATGATCTTCGTTTTCTGAATGTTGAACTTTAAGCCAACTTTTTCACTCTCCTCTTTCACTTTCATCAAGAGGCTTTTTAGGTCCTCTTCACTTTCTGCCATAAGGGTGGTATCATTTGCATATCTGAGGTTATTGATATTTCTCCTGGTAATCTTGATTCCAGCCTGTACTTCTTCTAGCCCAGCGTTTCTCATGATGTACTCTGCATATAAGTTAAATAAGCAAGGTGAGAATATACAGCCTTGACATACTCCTTTTCCTAATTGGAACCAGTATGTTGCTCCATGTCCAGTTCTAACTGTTGCTTCCTGACCTGCATATAGGTTTCTCAAGGTGGTCTGGTATTTCCATCTCTTTCAGAATTTTCCACAGTTTATGGTGATCCACACAGTCAAAGGCTTTGGCATAGTCAATAAAGCAGAAATATATGTTCTTTTGGAACTCTCTTGCTTTTTTGATGATACAGTGGATGTTGGCAATTTGATTCCTGGTTCCTCTGCCTATCAAATAGTCAGTTTTCTCTTTGGCTTTTCATTATTTATCTCAGTTTTCTATTTTAAAAAGTATGTTTACAATAATATAAATTGATCCAAACCATTGTACTTTTCTTATGGCCTCTTTCATCATTATTATTTTAAGTATTTTAATAATTTAAATTTATTTGAAAATTGCATTTAAAGTATTTATAAAACCTGAATAAATAGAACAAATGGTGAAATGCAATTCTCAAAAATAAAAGATATGTATGTATAATTATTAATTACTCCAATATATATTACAAAGAATATTTCCACTTTTTGAAAAAAAAATTATCTCTGTACAATTAGGTATTTATTTTTTAGCCCCAAATTTTACAAACAATGTAAATAACACAGCAAATATTATTATTTTACAAAATAATGTTGGAAGGATATAAAATACCATAAAGAACATATATGAGGTTAAAAGCAAGAAGATCACTGCTGGCTTAACTTCTGGTAGTGGTGTGTTTGCTCTTTCTTTATAGTTCCAGGATGTATACTTTTAAGAAATTTTATACATTTGGTGTATAAACTCTGTCTCCACTTCTTTAAACTCTCTTTTTTAGCTCAGTTGACTCATGATCCAGGGTCATGAGTCAATATGTCAATATGATTATTAAAATATTGATATCCCAAATGGGAAAAACAAGTGACACTACGTAAATATTATATATGCTCTTTGTTGTCTTCTATAATTACTTCCTCATTGTTGGCAAACACCTAAGGGATATAATATAACTGTTTACTATGATAAGAGAACAAATCGTATAGTGCTGAAGCACTGCCTAAGTTCAAAAAGACTAAATATTAGTATATAAATCTTTTCTTTCCTAGATACCATAAGTCAATTATTAGCTCTGAATAAAATAGTAATCATCATAACAAAATATAATGCTAAATAATTTGAACTAAAAATATTTAGTTTTTAAACATTTGAAGTAAGGGGACAGAAAATTGATATCACTGAAAAGTAGCAAGTTTTTTGATGGCTTATGGGATTTAATTTAGACATGGTATGTGTGAATTTATTGAGGCAGGACAAAAATTTGACTACCATCCATCTAATTGAATAGTTCTCAAAAGTATGACACTCAGTACAAGTTTACACCCTTAAAACTCATTGAGGACTCTTAAAACATTTTGTTTATTTAGGTTCTGTCTATCGTTATCTCCCATATTTAATATTAAAACATAAGTATAAATTTTTATTTATGAAAATTAAGAATAACAATAGTAAATTTAGTTATTGTGAATAATTGTCATAGTATAAACAACAGAAATTTATTAAAATAATTGTATTTTGTAAAACAAAGTAGTGAAAAGGGCAGCACTGTTTTATATTTTTGCAAATCTTTTTTATGTCTATCTTAATAGAAGCCAGGGAGATTCTCATATATGTTGCTGCATTCAAAATATTCTTTTGGTTGAAGTATAATCCAATTAACTATTGATAGGTACTTGGTAAAGTTAAGAATGATTTGTAATTGAGGATGTTATTTGACTTTAACCAAATTTAACAAGTTCCTTAAAGTTGTTTGCAATATGGAATCTGAAACCATACCAATAAATTTTGGTACTCTTTTACATTAAAATGTTCTGTCTTGTACTATGAGTAAATCATTTACCTAGGCATAGTTTTACAATGTCATGCATTCTTTATTCTGAAAATATTGGTTCACTCATTATGCAAATATTCCAAATTTTGACACAGTATAAAATATGAAATATTCACCTTTGCTAATATCACTACATATTGCATCAAAGAAGTTTTTAAGTGTTTGAAGTTGCCAAGCTCACATTAGCAGATACAAGACTTCTAAATTCTAAGTTTTGTATTAAAGCTCAAAATTAATTATTGGTAATAAATACTGTCATTTGTTTTTCTTGAACTGTCAGTCTCACTTGCTCATTTTCTTAAAGTAGCTGACAATTACCAAAGTCAAAATAATCATATTTCATGTTTAAGTGAAACAATACTCCATAAAAAAGAAAAAAATGACTATCTCAAATAAAAACTCAAAATACTGTTTTCTTCCTTGAGGCAATCATAATTCAGTACTCAATTTAAGTGCTTTATACATACTTCCTATTTGATCCCATTAAATAATGAAAATGCATAATTCTCTGTTAGAGATCTATCTTCACTTTTATTGGAGTTATAAGGCAGTGGAAAAAGCAATAACTACACATAGAGTTTAACACCTCTGCTTTGACTCATGCTGAAATGATTGTGATACTATCTATTATAAATTTTGAGCCATCAGCGCAGGTGTTAACACAATGAAAGCGTGAAATTTCATCTTTGTATTACTAGGTAAAGAGTTTTATCCTTAAATTGCCTTGCAGATCCATAGTGGTCCATGGACAATTGAGAATGACTACTCTAATCCATTGCACTGATTGGATTATTAAAATAACTACTCTTCATGACCCCATGGACTGCAGCACACCAGACTTCCCTGTTCTTCATCTCCCAAAGCTTGCTCAAGTTCATGTCCATTGAGTCAGTGATGCCATCCAACTATCTCATCCTCTGTCGTCCCCTTCTCTTCCTGCCTTCAATATTTCCCAGCATCAGGGTTTTTTCTAATGAGTCAGCTCTTTGCATCAGGTGGCCAAAGTCCTGGAATTTCAGCTTCACATCAGTCCTTTCAATGAATATTCAGGACCAATTTCCTTTAGGATTGACTGGTTTGAGCTCCTTGTAGCCCAAGGGTCTCTCAAGAGTCTTCTCTAACACCACAGTTCAAAATCATCAGTTCTTTGGTGCTCAGCCTTCTTTATGGTCCAACTCTCACATTCATACATGTCTTCTGGAAAAACCATAGCTTTGACTAGACAGAACTTTGCTGGCAAAGTAATGTCTCTGCTTTTTAATACACTGTCTAGTTTTCTCATAGCTTTTCTTCCAAGCAGCAAGAGTCTTTTAATTTCATGGCTGCAGTCATAACTAGTAAGGGACTTTAATCAACCTACTTACATCAACAGACAATCATTCGGACAGAAAATAAATAAGGAAATAGCAGTTTGAATGATAGATCAGTTGGACTTAACAGAAATCTGCAGGACATTCCGTCCAAAAACAAAACATACATTCTTTTCAAGCACACATGGAATGTTATCATGATCAAGAACGGATCACATGCCAGGCCACAAAACAAGTCTCAACAAATTTTAAAAGATATAAATTATATCAAGCATTTTTTCTGATCACAGTGGTATGACACTAGAAATCAATCAGAATAAGAAAATATGAAATGCACAAATACCTGAAGACTAAACTTCATGCTATTAAAAAGAATGGGTCAATGAAGAAATAAAAATAAAAATCAGAAAATACCTCAAGACAAACGAAAATGCAAACACAAATTTCTAGAATCAGTGGGATGCAGTAAAATCAGTTAGAAAAAGTAAATTGATATTAATAAAGGCATACTATTAAACTATTTTCTCATTCCATACACAAAAATAAATTAAAAATGAATTAAAGACCTAAAGGTAAGACCAGAAATCATGGAACTAGCAAAAAGGCAGAATACCCTTGACATAAATTGTAGCTATATTTTCTGGATCTGTCTCGTAAGACAAAAGACAGAAACAAAAACAAACAACGAGACCTAATTACTCTCAAAAGCTTTTGCAGAGCCAAAAAAAAAAAAAAAAAAAAAAAAAAAAATCAACAAGAAAATACAACCTAATGAGAAGGAAGAAATATTTGCTAATTATATGACATAAAGGTGTTAATAACCAAATAACAAAAACAGCCCATACAACTCAAGGTCAAAAAACAAAACAATGCAATCAAGGAATGAACAGAAGTTCTGAATAGATATTTTTGAAGGGAGATATATAGATCGCCAACCACCATATGGAAAGATTTCAATATCACTAATTGTCAGAGAAACTCAAATAAAAATCACGATGAGATACCCACTCATACCTGTCAGAATGGCTATCGACAGAAGTCTACAGTGGAGAAAAGGGAATCCTATTACACTCTTTGTGGCAATATAAATTGGTGAGGCACTACGGAAAATATGCAGGTTCCTCAAAAAGCTAAAACTAGAACTACCATATGATCCAGCAATACCACTCCTAGGTGTATATCTAAAGAAAACAAAAACATCAGTTTGAAAGTACACATTCACCCAATGTTCATAGCAGCATCGTTTACAAAACTGAAGATACAGAAGCAAACTAAGAGTCCATCAACAGGTGAATGGATAAAAAAAGATGTATTTTATTTACTTCTCTATATATCTATAACATACATAACCTATCTACAGACTTACACAGAGACACACACACACGATGGACTATTATTCAGCCATAAAAGAGAATGAAATTTTGCCATTTGCAACAACATGGATGGATCTAGAAGGAATCGTGTATAGTAAAATAATCAGACAGAGAAAGACAAACACTACATATTATTACTTACATATGGAACTTAAAAAAAATGAATGAATATAACAAAACAGAAGGAGATTCATGATCAATGTAATACACCACATTAACAAATTGAAAAATAAAAACCATATGATTATCTCAATAGATGCAGAGAAAGCCTTTGACAAAATTCAAGATCCATTTATGATAAAAACTCTCCAGAAGCAGGAATAGAAGGAACATACCTCAACATAATAAAAGCTATATATGACAAACCCACTGCAAACATTATCCTCAATGGTGAAAAATTGAAAGCATTTCCTCTAAAGTCAGGAACAAGACAAGGGTGCCCACTTTCACCATTACTATTCAACATAGTTTTTAAAGTTTTGGCCACAGCAATCAGAGCAGAAAAAGAAATAAAAGGAATCCAAATTGGAAAAGAAGAAGTAAAACTCTCACTATTTGCAGATGACATGATCCTCTACATAGAAAACCCTAAAGACTCCAGCAGAAAATTACTAGAACTAATCAATGACTATAGTAAAGTTGCAGGATATAAAATCAACACACAGAAATCCCTTGCATTCCTATACACTAATAATGAGAAAACAGAAAGAGAAATTAAGGAAACAATTCCATTCACCATTGCAACGGAAAGAAAAATACTTAGGAATATATCTACCTAAGGAAACTAAAGACCTATATATAGAAAACTATAAAACACTGGTGAAAGAAATCAAAGAGGACACTAATAGATGGAGAAATATACCATGTTCATGGATTGGAAGAATCAATATAGTGAAAATGAGTATACTACCCAAAGCAATTTATAGATTCAATGCAATCCCTATCAAGCTACCAACGGTATTCTTCACAGAGCTAGAACAAATAATTTCCCAATTTGTATGGAAATACAAAAAACCTTGAATAGCCAAAGTGATCTTGAGAAAGAAGAATGGAACTGGAGGAATCAAACTACCTGACTTCAGGCTCTACTACAAAGCCACAGTTATCAAGACAGTATGGTACTGGCACAAAGACAGAAATATAGATCAATGGAACAAAATAGAAAGCCCAGAGATAAATCCACGCACATATGGACACCTTATCTTTGACAAAGGAGGCAAGAATATACAATGGATTAAAGACAATCTCTTTAACAAGTGGTGCTGGGAAATCTGGTCAACCACTTGTAAAAGAATGAAACTAGAACACTTTCTAACACCATACACAAAAATAAACTCAAAATGGATTAAAGATCTAAACGTAAGACCAGAAACTATAAAACTCCTAGAGGAGAACATAGGCAAAACACTCTCCGACATACATCACAGCAGGATCCTCTATGATCCACCTCCCAGAATATTGGAAATAAAAGCAAAAATAAACAAATGAGACCTAATTAAACTTAAAAGCTTCTGCACATCAAAGGAAACTATTAGCAAGGTGAAAAGGCAGCCTTCAGAATGGGAGAAGATAATAGCAAATGAAGCAACTGACAAACAACTAATCTCAAAAATATACAAGCAACTCCTACAGCTCAACTCCAGAAAAATAAATGACCCAATCAAAAAATGGGCCAAAGAACTAAATAGACATTTCTCCAAAGAAGACATACAGATGGCTAACAAACACATGAAAAGATGCTCAACATCACTCATTATCAGAGAAATGCAAATCAAAACCACTATGAGATACCATTTCACACCAGTCAGAATGGCTGCGATCCAAAAGTCTACAAGCAATAAATGCTGGAGAGGGTATGGAGAAAAGGGAACCCTCTTGCACTGTTGGTGGGAATGCAAACTAGTACAGCCACTATGGAGAACAGTGTGGAGATTCCTTAAAAAAGTGGAAATAGAACTACCTTATGATCCAGCAATCCCACTGCTGGGCATACACACTGAGGAAACCAGAATGGAAAGAGACACGTGTACCCCAATGTTCATCGCAGCACTGTTTATAACAGCCAGGACATGGAAGCAACCTAGATGTCCATCAGCAGATGAATGGATAAGAAAGCAGTGGTACATATACACAATGGAGTATTACTCAGCCATTAAAAAGAACACATTTGAATCAGTTCTAATGAGGTGGATGAAACTGGAGCCTATTATACAGACTGAAGTAAGCCAGAAAGAAAAACACCAATACAGTATACTAACGCATATATATGGAATTTAGAAAGATGGTAACAATAACCCTGTGTACGAGACAGCAGAAGAGACACTGATGTATAGAACATTCTTATGGACTCTGTGGGAGAGGGAGAGGGTGGGAAGATTTGGGAGACTGGCATTGAAACATGTGTAATATCATGTATGAAACGAGTTGCCAGTCCAGGTTCAATGCATGATACTGGATACTTGGGGCTGGTGCATTGGGACGACCCAGAGGGATGGTGAGCACATGTATACCTGTGGTGGATTCGTTTTGATGTTTGGCAAAACTAATACAGTGTTTCAGGTTTAAAAATAAAATTAAAAAAAAAATGAAGCAGAGCAAACACTAACAGTTTTATCAAGATAACATAACAATAAGAGCAAATACATTTTTCCAAAAACCAAAGAGACGACTCTACACATGGATATCACCAGATGATCAATACTGAAATCAGACTGACTATATTTTTTGCAGCCAAAGATGGAGAAGCTCTATACAGTCATTAAATACAGGACCTGGAGCTGACTGTGGCTCAGATCATGAACTCCTTATTGCAAAATTCAGGCTTAAATTGAAGAAAGTAGAGAAAACAATAAAATCCCTTATAATTATACAGTGGAGCTGATTAAGACTCAAGAGATTAGATCTGGTAGAAAGAGTGCCTGAAGAACTATGGATGGAAGGTCATAACATTATAAAGGAGGCACTGACCACAAGGATCCCAAAGAAAAAGAAATGCAAAAGGGCAAAATGGTTGTCTGAGGAGGCCTTGCAAATATCTGCAAAGAGAAGAGATGCAAAAGGCTGACAGGAAAGGGAAAGATATACCCATTTGAAAGCAGAGTTCCAGAGAACAGCAAGGAGAGATAACAAAGCCTTCTTAAGAGAACACGTGTATACCTGTGGTGGATTCATGTTGATGTATGGCAAAACCAATACAATATTGTAAAGTAATTAACCTCCAATTAATATAAATAAATTTATATTAAAAAAAAAAGAGAACAAAGAAATAGAGGAAAACAATAGAATGAGAAAGACCAGAGATCTCTTCAAGAAAATTGGGGCTATTAAGGGTACATTTCATGCAAGGATGGGCATGATAAGGGACAGAAATGATAAAGACCTAACAGAAACAGAAGAGATTAAGAAGAGGTGGTGAGAATACACAGATGAACTATACAAGAAATGTCTTAATGACCCAGTTAACCATAATGGTATGATCACTCACCTAGAGCCAGACATCCTAGAGGGTGAAGTCAAGTGGGCCTTAGGAAGCGTTACTACAAACAAAGCTAGTGGAGGTGATGGAATTCCAGCTGAGCTATTTCAAATCCTAAAGGATGATGCTGTTAAAGTTCTGCACTCAATATGTCAGCAAATTTGGAAAAATCACCAGTGGCCATAGGACTGGAAAAGTCAGTTTTCAATCCAATCAAAAGAAGGGCAATACTTAAGCTTGTTCAAAATATTGTACAGTTGTGTTCATTTCACATGCTAGTAAAGTTATGCTCAGAATCCTTAAACCTAAGTTTCAGCAGTACATGAACCAAGAATTTCCAGATGGGCAAGCTGGGTTTTGAAGAGGCAAGGGAAGCAGAAATCAAATTGCCAACATTAGTCAGATCATGAAGAAAGAAAAATGTCTACTTCTGTTTCATTGACTGTGCTAAAGACTTTGACTGTGTGGGTCATAACAAACTGGAAAATTCTTAAAGTGATGGGAGTACCAGACCACCTTACCTGTCTCCTAAAACACTTGTATGTGGGTTAAGAAGCAACAGAATCAGATGTTGAGGAACAACTGACTGGTAAAACTAGGAAAGGATTATGACAAGGATGTATATTATCACCCTGCTTATCTAACTTCTATGCAGAGTACATCAATCAAAATGCTTAGCTGGATGAATCACAAGTTGGAATCATGATTGCCAGGAGAAATACCAACAACCTCAGATATGCAGATAATACCACTCTGATAGCAGATCATGTAAAGGAACTAAAGAGACTCTTGATGAGAATGAAACAGAACAGTGAAAAAGCTTGCTTAAAACAACATTAAAAAACCTAAAACCATGGCATCTGGTCCCATTAATTCATGGCAAATAGAAAGGAAAAAATTGGAAGCCGTGATAGATTTTGTTTTCTTGGGCTCCAGAATTACTGTGGATGGTGACTGCACCCAGGAAGTTAAAAGACGCTTGCTCTTTGGAAGGAAAGCTGTGACAAACCTAGACAGCATTTCTTAAAAGGAGAGAAGTCATTTGACCAACAAAGCCACGTATAGTCAAAGCCATGGCTTTTCCAGTAGTCATATATGGATATAAGAGTTGGTCCATAAAGAAGGCTGAGCACTGAAGAATTGATGTTTTCAAATTGTGGTGCTGGAGAAGATTCTTGAAGGCCTTTGGACTGCCAGAAGATAAAATCAGTCAATCCTAAAGGAAATCAACCCTGAATATGCATTGGAAGGACTGCTGCTGAAGCTGAGGCTCTCATACTTCAGCCACCTGATGCAAAGAGCTAACTCATTGGAAAAGACCCCGATGCTGGGAAAGATTGAAGGCAAAGGTGGAGCAAAAAGGGGCAAAAGAAGAGATGGCCAGATAGCATCACCAACTCAATGATCATGAACTTGGCAAACTCAAGAAGATAGAGTACACAGAAGGCTGGAATGCTACAGTCCACAAGATTCTCAAAGAGTCAAACACAATTTAGCAACTGAACAACAATAACAGTGAATGTAGTCAACATTTCAAAATTTTAAGTATTGTACAATCTATATAAATATCAAATCACTCTTCTTTACACCTGACACTAAAATAGTATTGTAAATCAACTACATTTTGGTTTAAAAAATTAGTATAAGCATACAATGAAATATCATTCAGTAAGAAAAAGGAAGAAATTTATTATATATGCTACAACATGTATTAACTTAAAACATTAATTAAAGAAGCCATTTATGGTATGATTCTTTCATATGAAACATACAGGAAGAGAGAGATCAGAGATCAGTCGCTCAGTCGTGTCCAACTCTTTGCGACCCCATGAATCTCAGCACGCCAGGCCTCCCTGTCCATCACCAACTCCCGGAGTTCACTCAGACTCATGTCCATCGAGTCAGTGATGCCATCCAGCCATCTCATGCTCTGTCGTCCCCTTCTCCTCTTGCCCCCAATCCCTCCTAGCATCAGAGTCTTTTCCAATGAGTCAACTCTTCGCATGAGGTGGCCAAAGTACTGGAGTTTCAGCTTTAGCATCATTCCTTCCAAAGAAATCCCAGGGCTGATCTCCTTCAGAATGGACTGGTTGGATCTCCTTGCAGTCCAAGGGACTCTCAAGAGTCTTCTCCAACACCACAGTTCAAAAGCATCAATTCTTCGGCGCTCAGCCTTCTTCACAGTCCAACTCTCACATCCATACATGACCACAGGAAAAACCATAGCCTTGACTAGACGAACCTTTGTTGGCAAAGTAATGTCTCTGCTGTTCAATATGCTATCTAGGTTGGTCATAACTTTCCTTCCAAGGAGTAAGCATCTTTTAATTTCGAGACACAAAGCAGACCAGTGTTTTCCAAGGTCTTTGAGAGGGATTAGAGGTTGACTGCCTCTAGGGGCGGGAGAAGGCAATGGCACCCCACTCCAGTACTGTTACCCGGAAAATCCCTTGGATGGAGGAGCCTGGTAGGCTGCAGTCCATGGGGTCGCTAAGAGTCATACACGACTAAGCGACTTCACTTTCACTTTCCATTTTCATGCACTGGAGAAGGAAATGGCAACCCACTCCAGTGTTCTTGCCTGGAGAATCCCATGGACGGAGAAGCCTGGTAGGCTGCAGTCCATGGGGTCGCACAGAGTCGAACACGACTGAAGCAACTTAGCAGCAGCAGCAGCAGCAGCCTCTAGGGGCAGGAAGATAATTTTTGGAGTGAAGGATATGCTCTAAAACTAGGTCATGGTAAATCTTGCACAATTTTATAAATTTAGTAAAAATATTTTAACTGTATACCTTAAATGGGTAAATGTTGTGTTCCTTAAATTATCCCACAAAAACCTGTAAATAAAACTGACTTTTCAAAGTCTGGATGACTCAGGAATCATTTTAAAATAGGCTTTCATAACATTTCCATATTAAGAGAACTTATCCAAAATAGTTTTTTTTTCCTTTAATTTAGTGACCTCAATTGCCATTATGAATATAATGCAAAATAAATAATCTAGAGATCTTATAAATTAAAATTCTAAAAAACTTTCACTTCTGTGATTTAATTTATAAACTTTCCCAAACCTAATACATTATCTCCTTCTTTTATAAAAACAAACAAAAATCCAAAAAACAATATAAGACTCAATAGTGGTGATTTCACCAAGGTCATAGATTCTAAGGGTTATTTAGAATCTGAACCTAACACCAAGTTTATTTGTATTTGTACTCAAAATCCTATTTACACTACAGAACTAAATTTCTCAAAAAATAAAGGAGGTAAAGAAGTAAAGAAGGCAGTATTTCAGTGAAATTCCTTTTACCTCTTTCTGATTTCCCAAAATACCATTTACTGTTTTGTTTATGTTCTTTTTAAATAGGATTTATCAATACTTCTTATTTATAAAAGTTGTACAAATTGTTATACAAATTGCTTGAAAAATATGGAAAAGAGATTAGTGGCTCAAGAGTCCCTTGGACAGCAAGGAAATCAAACCAGTCAATCCTAAAGGAAATCAATCCTGAATAGTCACTGGAAAGACTGATGATGAAGCTGAAGCTCCAATATTTTGGCCACCTGATGCGAAGATCATTGTAAAAGATCCTGATGCTGGGAAAGACTGCAGACAGGAGGGGGAGGGGGCAACAGAGGATGAGATGGCCGGATGGCATCACAGACTCAGTGGACATAAGTTTGAGCAAGCTCCAGGAGATAGTGAAAGACAGAGAAGCATGGCATGCTGCAGTTCATGGGGTCGCAAAGAGTCGGACATGACTTAGAAACTGAGCAACAACAAAAAAGTTATACAAATTTTTTGAAAATATGAGTAAAGGCACAAAAGAAAAGAAAAAAAAATTGATCTAATCACAAAACCATACTTCATGAAATTTAAGCAGCTTTAATGTTGACAGCTTTGTGATTTTACCAGAAGGTGCTAAGGAAGATTTTCACACATCTATGTCATGACTCCAACTGGCTGGCTGTGATTATAAAAATTCCATTGAATATAAAATGCATCCATGATTTAGAGAGGTTAAAATATGCATTTCATAGAATTTTCTGTAGATTTATTTCCTGGTCTCACATTTCTCTTTCTCTTTAGATACCTATAAATATGTACGTACATAAACATCAAAATACAAATATATATATAGTATACATTTCATAAATATTTTCCAATTTTATTAAATAGTTTTCTAAATCCTTGTATTATATATGTATAATATTTAATTGTTAGGTGTATTATAATAGATCTAACCTTTATGCAAATTTAAGAAATTTGGAGACTGTCTTCCTTCATCCTTATTAAAATTACACTCAAACATGTATCTTTGAGCAAAATATTTTCATACATTTTCAGTCACTGAAGAATGAATTGTTAGAATTACTTGATCAAAGGCAAAAATTGCTTATGACTTTTGATACAAAATCCTATTTTTCATTGAAAAACTTTGAACTGAAATATAAACTAATATGACTAAGCAAGAGATTCCAGAAGGTTTTTATCTGTATGTCTATTATGGGTATATACAAACTATTTAATTGTTACATAGAAATATACAATATTACATATGTAAACTGTAGAAGAATGCTTTCTTTTTGCCTGCATGCCTAAAATTATTAGAAATCATGTATATATAGTTTTCATTTTTAAAAAAAATTTCCAATTTGATTTCCAGCCAACCTCTCTGTCTCTCTCTAAACATACCCATACAAACACACACACATACACATACACTGGCAGGAAGAGAAACACTAAGCAAAGAGTAAAAGTCAATGCATGTAAGAATCTTATATTTACTGTTAAATATGTATTGTGAGTGAGTGAAAGTTGCTCAGTCCTGTCTGACTATTTGCAATCCCATGGACTGTACTCCATCAGACCCCTCTGTCCATGGGATTCTTCAGGCAAGAATATGGAGGGGCTGGCCACGCCCTTCTCCATGGGATATTCCCAATCCAGTGATCAAACTTGCCTTTCTCGCATTGCTGGCAGATTCTTTACCATCTGAGCTACCAGGAAAGCCCAGATATGTATTTGTACATAGATATTTATGGAATTTTATAAACATTACAGAAAACAAAGAAAGTGTTTAAAGTATATTTAATAATCTTCCTAAATTATTAACATGGTAATCATATTGTGCAACTTAAATAATCAATTCCACATCTTCATTCTTTGGATTCTTATTACATTCCAATATTTTACATATTGGGCTTCCCTGGTAACTCAGTGGTAAAGAATCCATCTGCCAGTGCAGGAACCACAGGAGACACAGGTTGGATCCCTGAATTTGGAGGATCCCCTGGAGAAGGAATGGCAACCCATTCCAGTATTCTTGCCTGGAAAAGAACTCCCTGGACAGAGGACCCTGTCATGCTACAGTCCATGGGATCGCAAGGAGTCAAACACAACTTAGCAACTAAACAACAACAAAAATTTACATATTTTGGGTATCATGATGAATGACATAAGATTATTCTTTTGGAGAGTTATTGTGAGGAGAAATTGCTAAAAAAATTTTTTTTAATGTTTAAATGTTTTACAAATGTTTTTAATTTATGTTTTAAAAATGTTTTTTATTTATTTAGTACTAGGTGCTATGAGAAAAATGAAAGACTGGAGGATCATATAGAAACAACTGAAAGGTTTTTTGTTTTGTTTTCTATAAATAATCCATCGGAAGGTTTTAGCAGGGGGATGACTGCTTCACATGTTACAATCAGGACCCAGGCTGCCTTACAGGGCAGGAGTGGAGAGAAGAGGGCCAATAGTTCAGAGGCTGGTGGTGGTCTCAGTAACGTGACAGTGGCTGGTGTTTAGACTTTATTAGTATAAGATGGAGAGACATAACCAGAGAGGCTTGGGGGGTGGAACCAATAGGACATACTGTTTGCAGTTACAATTCTAACCAAAAATTTCCATGGTTCCTTGTAAGTTTCAAGATGCAGCATATTGTGCTGCACAAGCACACTTTATTATCTATCCTAATGAAATTTCAGGCTCCATTTTGCCCTGCTCCCAATGTGTTTTCCTATTTCCCAAGAATTGTTTACTTGAGCACACAATCTTTTTCTCAGTTAATACCTAATGACTTGTTTCCACTGCCCTCGATGTCCTTTAAGAAACTGCAAATTACTATAACCTCTTAGAAATCTAATAATTCTGCTAAAATCTCCTATAGGGTCACCATCTCTGGGCTTGCCATTATCCTCCCCATGCCTGTATCAGAGCAATAATCATACAATACTATTTACACACTAAAATCTGTAAGGTTACTGTATAATTTATCCTACAAACCAGGACACTTTTCAGAATGGAAAGAGTTGTTATCAGTAATTATACCAAGACAAGCATAAACCAGTGTTGTTTCATCTAAACTTCATAAACCATAAATATGTTAAGATAGTCATGATAGCATAAATTTTAAAACATTTATTAAGTGTTGTCACTTCATAAGCTGACATAGCTTGTCATTGATCAGTTACAGATATAAATTCATAACTATCAGAAATAGATTGTTTCCTTTCCATATCAAAATTAAGTATTTGCCAAAAAACCTTATGCCCAGAGTATTTGGTAAAAGGATTATGACTAAATCTATCAATCATTTTGTGTTGGTAATTAATATTCTTTCTGTACATGACTAAATCTATCAATCATTTTGTGTTGGTAATTAATATTCTTTCTGTACATATAATATTTATAAAGTAAGAGAATAAATTTTACATGTATAATTATAACAATTAGATATATAGTCATAGTTTCTCAGTTTTTTTTTTAATGGTAGACTTTTTCTCATCACAGGTAACATCTTCTTTAAAAATGTGAAACTACAAATATATTATGAATTAGTTAAAAAAAGAGGGCCCACTTTTTTAATTGCTTCCCATTGGAGCCACAGTAAAGACATGCAATGATGGAAGGGAACATCTGACACACTCAAAACAGAGTCCTGAATTAAACAAATCTTATGAGAAATATTATTTATGCATCATATATCTATTAATTCATTTATACATTAAACCATGTTCCAGCAGAAGACTTACATTTGAAAAAGATAAAAACATGTAAAAATAATATATATCTAATTTGTGGCCCTGGCAATAGCCTGACTTAAAATAACTTACAGAATAAATCACATAAATTGCTTTTAGAGTTGGATATTTGCAGATATTTGTTAGTGCTAATGGTTTTGCATGTCTGTATGTGTATAGCGTGTATAAGTGTTTGCATGCTAGTCAACCTGAGATTGACAATATATTATGCACAGTATTGTCATATTTGACTCACATATATGTTTATCATATCAAGGACTTAATAAACTTCTACTTGAAGTGAAAGATCTTGGGTTATAAATAATAATTATAGAAATATATTAAATAAATATTTATTGTATAGAATTGATTCTAGAAAGAAAAACAAAAGCAGTGTCATAATTTATAATCATTTTGTTTAGGGCAAATCTGAAGTAGGTTAACATCTTACATATTTCTCTTGGTATGACAAAGAATTAAAAAAGTACCAAGTAAGTGGTAATAATCCTGATCCTGCAGATTATTTCTAAAATAAGTAAAAAATAAGCAATAAAAATTTAAAAGTATTTATCTGTGTTCCCAGATTCTCCAACTTTATGGAGATTCTAGTGGTTGAAGATAAAATTTCTAAAGTTTTAAGTTATCTAAAATTTATAAACCATATTTATCCCTAATGAGTATTACTAAAATGTACATCATTCTATGATAAACTTTCTTGATTTATTTAATCAAGAAATATATCATGAATGACAGAATCAAATACTTCCATGTATTTTATTGGACATGTCTCTTGGTATTACACTTGATTATATTAATATTTATCTCATAATAATTTAACTAAGTTGCCAGAAAAGTGTCATATGCTTAAGTTACATGAATTCATTATAATTATACAAAAATTACTAGAAAAATACTAAAGGCAATTTTTTTAACCTTTAAAAGCAGTTGCTTTTCCAAGGACTTCAAATAATATCAATGTTAAATGGTGGCTTTATGCATGCACTGGGAGAAAAGCAAAGTTGTCATGTGTAATTGATTCAAGATTCTGGTTGATTATACTATTGCTAGGTTTAATTATATATATGATGAGTAAAATTACTGGAAAATATTCTCTATAGAATGTGTGAAAAATTCTTCATTGCAATGGGTCTATTATTTATGTTGCATAAATTCATGTTGAGGAAAAGTAATAAACCAACATTTTCAAAAAGAGTGCAATAATATAAACATTTCACATAGCTCATCTAATTTTTATCAATTTATTCTAAAGAAATGGTTTTTCTAAAATCCATAATTTGTATAATAAGCATAGTAGGCAAGTTCTGTATGTATATTAACCAGTGTTGTTTGCTTGGAACTTGATAGCTCTGAGTGTTGCAGGGGAAGTAGCCACATGGAACACTTTCCACCTATGAGTCCCAGAACTTGAACTGTGAGCAGAAGTGGCTGCTGCCTCTGGTGTGTGCCAAATAGGGATGGGAAAATCTTTTAGTCCTGTTGCTCTGAGGAGAAGCCTTATCGCCATACTCTACATCCTTAGACTCTGATTTCTAAGATTCTTAAAAAATATATACTATACATTGTTTCTTTCATGTTTTACACTGTATTTTCCTTTGTCATCTCAATTTGGGCTGAGTTTTGATTAAAGAAATGATGGAAACTTTGTTACATAGTACTATAAATGATTTACTGTCTACTTGAAATATTGTGTATGCACATAATATATGTGAGAGAGAAAGTGGGAGAGAAATGTGATTTGGACAGGAAGTATTGGCTTAGTCTACCATCATTATTTACCTGTTGCTACAGACAGATTGGGATTCCCCAGTGGCTCAGCAATGATAGAATCTGCCTGTATTGCAGGAGATGCAGTTTTGATCCCTAGGTCAGAACAATCCTCTGCAAGAGGTCATGGCAACCCACTCCAGTATTCTGCACAGACATGGACACATAGTTTAGCTACATAAACACGAACATACACACATTCACATGTAGATGTGAATAATCAAAGACATTGATAGAGTAATATCTGTCAGTAACATTAATCAATTACTAGCACATCATCAACAGAAAGAATTTCCTTAAGTGCCCAATGTGTTGACTGGTGAAGCTCCAGTTATTTCTCCTGTCTATACAGTAAATTACACTGTTAATAAAATAAATTGTTTAAAATTTTTACCAACAAATACATACTGGATCTCTACATAAAAGCCTCAATAAAAAAAATTAAATTTTACACTTTCAAGGGAATTATAATTAAGCTTTATAAATAAAAACTTGCCTATAAAAAGCAAGTATGATAAAGGAGGTTTACCACTGAATTTCCAATGAGCTATACTAAGGAATCTTTTGAAGGGCTTGAAATTTGGTAGCAAAGAGAGAAAGAGTATCTCCTTAGAATGTGAAGGACTTGAGCTGGATGAATCTATAGCAGTGAGTGTTTGAGATATTTTTTAAATGACTATATCAAAACAGTACATTAGTAAACTATCTCTTTATTAGTAAAGTCTAATTTTGATTATAATACAGTGTCCCCCAATCTTAAAATACAGAATGGTCAGGTCAATAATTATGTTCATGCCCGCTTGTATATTCAAGGCAACTGGCACTCAAGAAGCTGTGTGACTTTCCCCGTGTGGAACAGCCACCCTCTTCTCTGGAAGCTACCAAGCATCTAAGAAGCAGAGTAACATAGGGGTTGAGAGCATAGACTTTGGAGCCAGCCTCCTGAGTTAGAATTTCTGTGTCTCCCTCATAAACTGGAGGCATCTCTGTGAGTTACTTAAACACTGTGACTCAGTTTTCTTACAAGGGAAAGGCACTAAGAGTGCCTAATCACAGGGTTGTAATAAGGAATAAATACTATGAATTAATATATGCAAAACAGTGCAATATATGTGATTTTACTATAATTAGCTAATGAGACCTAGATATCAGGCCCAGATGATAGTCTACTTTAATACTACTCCTACTACAGGAGAGCTTTGCATTATTACTTCCTCTGAATTATCAGTAGTCAATCCTCAGTTCCTTGGTCTTAGCGAAAGTGTATATCTGACAGGTCCCTTCTCTGCTTAAAAGATATTACTCTCAATGTATACCTCACTCCCTTAGTTCCTCGTAACCCTAAGTTTGTTATCTGTGACTCTATTTCTGCTTTGTAATTTCATTTGTACCTTTTCCCCCCTTTCTCAGAAATATCATATTTGTCTTTCTCTGATTTTCTTTGCTCAGTATGACAATCTCTAGGCCCATTCATGTGCTGCAAAATGACATATACAAACTATTATATCCTTCTCCGATATATAAAATATATAACTAATAAGGACCTACCGTATAGCACAGAGAACTCTACTCAATAATCTCTGATGACCTATATCAGATCAGATCAGATTAGTCGCTCAGTTGTGTCCAACTCTTTGCGACCCCATGAATCGCAGCACGCCAGGCCTCCCTGTCCATCACCAACTCCCGGAGTTCACTCAGACTCACATCTATCGAGTCAGTGATGCCATCCAGCCATCTCATCCTCTGTCGTCCCCTTCTCCTCCTGCCCCCAATCCCTCCCAGCATCAGAGTCTTTTCCAATGAGTCAACTCTTCGCATGAGCCTTGATGAACTCCTTTTCCTATTTGGAACCAGTCTGTTGCTCCATGTCCAGTTCTAACTGTTGCTTCCTGACCTGCATACAAATTTCTCAAGAGGCAGATCAGGTGATCTGGTATTCCCATCTCTTTCAGAATTTTCCACAGTTTCTTGTGATCCACACAGTCAAAGGCTTTGGCATAGTCAATAAAGCAGAAATAGATGCTTTTCTGGAACTCTCTTGCTTTTTCTATGATCCAGTGGATGTTGGCAATTTGATCTCTGGTTCCTCTGCCTTTTCTAAAACCAGCTTGAAATTCAGGAAGTTCACAGTTCACATATTGCTGAAGCCTGGCTTGGAGAATTTTGAGCATTACTTTACTAGCGTGTGAGATGAGTGCAATTGTGTGGTAGTTTGAGCACTCTTTGGCATTGCCTTTCTTTGGGACTGGAATGAAAACTGACCTTTTCCAGTCCTGTGGCCACTGCTGAGTTTTCCAAATTTGCTGGCATGTTGAGTGCAGCACTTTCACAGCATCATCTTTCAGGATTTGGAATAGTTCAACTGGAATTCCATCACCTCCACTACCTTTGTTCATAGTGATGCTTTCTAAGGCCCACTTGACTTCACATTCCAGGATGTCTGGCTCTAGATCAGTGATCACACCATCATGATTATCTGGGTCGTGAAGATCTTTTTTGTACAGTTCTTCTGTGTATTCTTGCCATCTCTTCTTAATATCTTCTGCTGCTGTTAGGTTCGTACCATCTGTCCTTTATCGAGCTCATCTTTGCATGAAATGTTCCTTTGGTATCTCTGATTTTCTTGAAGAGATCCCTAGTCTTTCCCATTCTGTTGCTTTCCTCTATTTCTTTGCATTGATCGCTGAAGAAGGCTTTCTTATCTCTTCTTGCTATTCTTTGGAACTCTGCATTCAGATGTTTATATCTTTCCTTTTCTCCTTAGCTTTTCGCTTCTCTTCTTTTCACAGAGGCAAAGAATGTTAAAAACACTCAATGTACATATAATATATGGCTAATTCACTTTGCTATACACCAGAAACTGATACAACACTGTAAATCAACTATACTCCAATAAAAATTTTTTTTAAAAAGATTTTGCCCCCACTGACAATGAGTCTACATCTTTTCTTCCATTAATCTTGAATACTTGTTTTGTTGTTGTTGTTGTTTTCTACCCTTGACCTAGAACATGTGCATTGTGTTTGTTTGTTCCTACCCATGGCTTCCCAGGTGGTGCTAGTGGTAAAGAAACCGCCTACCAATGCAGGAGACATAAGAGACAAAGGTTCAACCCCTGGGTCAGTAAGATCCCTTGGAGGAGGAAATGACAACCTATTCCAGTATTCTTGTCTGAAAATTCCCATCGACAGAGGTGCCTGGCAGACTACAGTCCAAAGAGTTGCAAAGACTTGGACACAACTGAGCACCCTTGACTCATCCCACTTCCTTTCTACTGACTCAGCAACTTCTTACTCGTTCCCAATCTGCATGTTATCACCTCCACCATGCCTTCTTTAATCCATCTGATCCACGTGGATCTTCTTTGGGTGCTAGTATTTTGCATTCTTATAAGTCTGCTTGCAAGTCATACAAATTTCCAGTGTACTTTTTTGGCCTTTTCTACAATACTGTAAACTTGTTCAAGGCTTAGGCTCTTTTTATTTGAAGTGTGTGTGTATGTGCACGCACATGTGTCTGTGTGTGTATTTTATGACAAATTCCTGTAAGGGCTTAGCACAGACTTGGTTTTTATCGTAATTCTTTTATCTCTGTATTTATGTGTTTTACTTGCTGAAAACATAACCTCAAGGAGAATAAAGCAACTTGTTCTATAGAAAGCTGCCGCATGAATACAGTGTAATCTTAGCTTGTGCTATATAGTGAAGTTAATGGTGTTTGGAGTCAAAGGACCTAGCTGTACCATTTATTAAATATATAACGTTGTAAATATCCCTTAAACTTTTGATTGTTTAGTTTTCTGTGATTGTGGTTTTCAGTCTGTCTGCCCTCTGATGGAAAAGGATAAGAGGCTTATGGAAGCTTCCTTATGGGGTAGACTGACCGAGGGGGAAACTGGGTCTTGTTCTGATGGGTGGGGCCATGCTCAGTAAATCTTTAATCCAATTTTCTGTTGATGGGTGGACCTGTGTTCCCTTCTGCTATTTACCTGGGGCCAAACTATGGTGGAGGTAATGAGGATAATGGTGACCTCACTCAAAAGACCCCGTGCATGCCCTGCTACAGTTCATGCCCCCAACCCCACACTTTCACAGGCAAGTCTCCTGTGGGGTCACTGTTCCTTTCTCCTGGGTTCTGGTGTAGAGGTTCTGTTGTGCCCTCCAAGAGTCTATTTCCCAGTCCTATACAAGTTCAGGCAGCTCCATGGTGGGGTCAACGGTGACCTCCTCCAAGAGGACGTATGCAATACCCACACCCAGAGGCCCTGTCCCTGAGGCAGACCACCACTGACCCGTACCTCCACAGGAGACACTCAAACACAGTTCTGTCTCAGTCTCTGTGGGGTCCCTGGGTCCTGGTGTGCACAAGGTTTGTTTGAGCCCTTTGAGTGTCTCTGGCGGGAATGGGGTTTGATTCTAAATGTGAATTTGCCCCTCCTACCATCTTTCTGGAACTTCTCCTTTGCCCTTGGACGTGGGGTATCCCCTCACAGCTGTTCCAGTGCCTACTGTCTTACTGGGATTTCTCTGACCTTGGACGTAGGGTATCTCAGAATCACAATCACAGAAAACTAACCAATCTAATCACATGGACCACAGCTTTGTCTAACTCAATGAAACTATGAGCCACACCATGTAGGGACACCCAAGACGGACGGGTCATGGTGGAGAGTTCTGACAAAATGTGGTCCACTGGAGAAGGGAATGGCAACTTACTTCAGTATTCTTGCCTTGAGAACCCCATGGACAGTATGAAAGGCAAAAAGATAGGACACTGAAAGAGGAACTCCCCAGGTTGGTAGGTGCCCAATATGCTTCTGGAGATCAGTGGAGAAATAATTCCAAAAGGAATGAAGAGATGGAGACAAAGCAAAAACAATACCCAGTTGTGGATGTGACTGGTGATGGAAGCAGGGTCCAATGCTGTAAAGAGCAATATTGAATAGGAACCTGGAATGAGATAGGTCCATGAATCGAGGCAAATTGGAAGTGGTCAAACAGGAAATAGCAAGTGTGAACACTGACATTTTAGGAATCAGCAAACTAAAATGGACTGGAATGGGTGAATTTAACTCAGATGACAACTATATCTACTACTGTGGGCAAGAATCACTTAGAAGAAATGGAGTACTCATCATAGTCAATAAAAGAGTCCTAAATGCACTACTTGGGTGCAGTCTCAAGAACGACAGAATGATCTCTGTTTGTCCCCAAGGCAAACCATTCAATAGCATGGTAATCCAAGTCTATATCCCGACAAGTAATGCTGAAGAAGCTGAAGTTGAACGGGTCTATGAAGACCTACAATACCTTCTAGAATTAACAACCCCAAAAGATGTCCTTTTCATTATAGGGGACTGGAATGAAAAAGTAGGAAGTCAAGAAACACCTGGAGTAACAGGCAAATTTGGCCTTGGAGTACAGAATGAAGCAGGGCAAAGGATAATAGAGTTCTGCCAAGAGAATGCACTGGTCATAGCAAACACCCTCTTCCAACAACACAAGAGAAGACTCTACACACGGCCATCACCAGATGGCCAACACTGAAATCAGATTGATGATATTCTTTGCATCAAAGTATTGAGAAGCTGTATACAGTCAGCAAAAACAAGACCAGGAGCTGACTGTGGTTCAAACCATGAACTCCTTATTGCCAAATTCAGACTTAAATTGAATAAAGTAGGGAAAACCACTAGACCATTCAGGTATGACCTAAATCAAATCCCTTATGATTTTACAGTGGAAGTGAGAAATAGATTTAAGGGATTAGATGTGATAGACAGAGTTCCTGATGAACTATGGAGGGAGGTTCATGACACTGTACAAGAGACTGGGACCAAGACCACCTACAAGAAAAAGAAATGCAAAAAAGAAAAATGCTATCTCAGGAGGACTTACAAATAACTGTGAAAGAAAGGAAGCAAAAAGCAAAGGAGAAAAGGAAAGATATACCCATTTGAATGCAGAGTTCCAAAGAATACCAAGGAGAGATAAGAAAGCCTTCCTCAGTGAGCAATTGAAAGAAATAGAGGAAAACAACAGAATGGGAAAGACTAGAGATCTCTTCAAGAAAATTAAAGATACCTAGGGAACATTTCATGCAAAGATGGGCAAAATAAAGGACAGAAATGGTAGGGACCTAACAGAAGCAAAAGATATTAGGAAGAGGTGACAAGAATACACAGAAGAACTGTACAAAAAGATCTTCACGACCCAGATAATCATGATGGTGTGATCACTCAACTAAAGCCAGACATCCTGGAATGTAAAGTCAAGTGGGCCTTAGGAAGCATCACTATGAACAAAGGTAGTGGAGGTGATGGAATTCCAGTTGAACTATTCCAAATCCTGAAAGATGATGCTGTGAAAGAGCTGCACTCAACATGCCAGCAAATTTGGAAAACTCAGCAGTGGCCACAGGACTGGAAAAGGTCAGTTTTCATTCCAGTCCCAAAGAAAGGCAATGCCAAAGAGTGCTCAAACTACCACACAATTGCACTCTTCTCACACGCTAGAAAAGTAATGCTCAAAATTCTCCAAGCCAGGCTTCGGCAATATGTGAACCATGAACTTCCAGGTGTTTAAGTTGGTTTTAGAAAAGGCAGAAGAACAAGAGATCAAATTGCCAATATCCACTGGATCATCGAAAAAGCAAGAGAGTTCCAGAAAAACATCTATTTCTGCTTTATTGACTATGTCAAAGCCTTTGACTGTGTGGATCACAAGAAACTGTGGAAAATTCTGAAAGAGATGGGAATACCAGACCACCTGATCTGCCTCTTGAAAAACCTATATGCAGGTCAGGAAGCTACAGTTAGAACAGGACATGGAACAACAGACTGGTTCCAAATAGGAAAAGGAGTACGTCAAGGCTGTATATTGTCACCCTCCTTATTTAACTTACATGCAGAGTACATCATGAGAAAAGCTGCACTGGAAGAAGCACAAGCTGGAATCAAGATTGCCATGAGAAATATCAATAACCTCAGATATGCAGATGACCCCACCCTTATGGCAGAAAGTGAAGAGGAACTAAAGAGCCTCTTGATGAAGGTGAAAGAGGAGAGTGAAAAAGTTGGCTTAAAGCTCAACATTCATAAAACGAAGATCATGGCATCTGGTCCCATCACTTCATGGGAAATAGATGGGGAAACAGTGGAAACAGTGGCTGAATTTATTTTTCTGGGCTCCAAAATCACTGCAGATGGTGATTGCAGCCATGAAATTAAAAGATGCTTACTCCTTGGAATGAAAGTTTTGACCAACCTATACAGCATATTAAAAAGCAGAGACATTATTTAGCCAACAAAGGTTCGCCTAGTCAAGGCTATGATTTTTCCAGTGGTCATGTAAGGATGTGAGAGTTGGACTGTGAACAAAGTTGAACGTCAGAGAATTGATGCTTTTGAACTGTGGTGCTGCAGAATATTCTTGAGAGTCCCTTGGACTGCAAGGGGATCCAACCAGTCCCTCCTAAAAGTAATCAGTCCTGGGTGTTCACTGGAAGGACTGATATTGAAGCTGAAACTCCAATACTTTGGCCACTTGATGTGAAGAGCTGACTTATTTGCAAAGTCCCTGATGCTGAGAAAGATTGAGGGCAGGAGGAGAAGGGGATGACAGAGGATGAGATGGTTGGGTGGCATCACTGACTTGATGGACATAGGTTTGGGTGAACTCCGGGAGTTGTGATGGTAGGGAGGCCTGGCGTGCTGAGGTTCATGGGGTCGCAAAGAGTCGGACACGACTGAGTGACGAAAGTGAACTGAAATGCAATGAGCTATTCTAAGGAGAATTTGAGGTAGAGATGGTACTTTAAATTTAATATTAATACTTAATATTTTCAGCATCACTGTTAAGGTACAAAATTATGAAAAATCAAACAAAAGACTGAGTAAGTAGCATGAACCATTTAATGTATAAAATTATTATATATTTATCAATAATTTACATGTAAATAATAAATGGCATAAAGATATCTGCTATGGTGAAATGTTTAGTTACCATTAACTAGGCAGTTACTATGTACCAAGATTTTTGTTTTGCTCTTTATTTGTGTTAATGCTGAAAATGGTAACAAACTCTTAAGGAAGAGATCACCATTTAATAGTATGTTAGAGAACTGAGGAACAAGAAAATTCACAGTCTGGCCAAGATCTAATAGTAAATGTTTACACTAGAATGTAACCAAAGCTCTCTGGTTCTGGAGCATGTGTGTCTAATCACTATAAAAATATTAAAAAAGAAAAGGAAGTAACATATAAAAGAGGCAAGTTCACAAGGGAGGAAAGGAGAGAGAAAGGGAAGGAGAAGATGAGAGAAAAGAAAGTGAGTAAGTTCAGGCAGCTTAGATTCTGTTTCTGTCATATGAAATTAGTTGTGTTTCTAAAACAGATAATTTCTAGACAAGAAGTCTATTAACCTCTATGGAAATTGAAGTAGGTTACTATTTGACTTTAATTGACTTGGAGTTGTATTTCTATCAATTGATTTATTGCTACTAAAATTTGCCCTCTGCCTCATGCATTCAGTTGAAACCCATTTATTGGGACTTTCTATGTTAAGCTCTGAAGACTAATTTGCCTTCATTAAAATTGGTAATTTGGAGTTAATCACAGTTAAAACCTCATAGAGATTATGGGATGTAATTGGAAATAATATTTGACATAAACCGGCACTAAAAATGAAATCTAACTTGTTTCACTAAATGATTACATATGAATTATATACATGAGTTCTGTCATAACTCAGATTGCCTTAGGAGTAAGGACTAATTGTACAGTACATATAATACTTGGCCAAGAACTGACAGCATGTAATCCAGAAGCTACTGCTACCAAAAAGGTATTAAACAGAATCTTTGTTTTGGTGATAACATTACTGAATCCTATTTTAAGTAGAAAGTAATTTTTCTCAAATATGTCTTAAAAGATAACATTTTATATGCCTACAATTCTTTCTGTAAAGAGAATAAAGACAAAAAAAGACACAGAACCCTCAAGTCAGATAAATAAAGAACAAGAGTAAGACACAGCAACAAACAGCAGTTTCAAAACATACTTATGAGAAAAAAAGTATTTCCATAGAAACAATTGATAAATACTTAAATTCTACACTCTGGTAAAAACATAAGGAAAGTCAGAGACTCCATTAGTAATTAGAACATTTGAAATAATTGTAAGCATCATATGGTAATATCATGGGAAGATCATGATAATCAAAGGGAATTTTACACTGGTAACTCAGTGGAAAAAATGAACCCATTGTGTATCCTTTAGATTTTGTTGTATTTAAGCTTTTGTATTAAAGTAAAGAAAATATACAGGATTTCCTCAGTTCTAAGAAACACACTTTCCCCAAGTTTCAACATCTCTAGAATTGGAGGGCCCTACCATAATAACCAGCAGTGGTTCTTTCTTTTCTTGTTTTTCCTTTTCTTTCTTTTTCTTTTTTCCTCCTTCCCACCCTCCTCCCTTCCTTCCACTTTTCTTCCCACTCTTCCCTCCCTCCTCTCTTTCTCTCTTTCTTACTAACATATTATGTATGGGCAATATTGAGAGTGGACAGTATAGGAGCAAGGACAGAAGCATGGAGAACATTAAAGGAGTCTATTTGAATAATACTGGAGGAACAGTATCATAATTTGACCTGGTGATAAATGCTCACATTCTAGTTCTTTTTGGAAAGTGCCATTTAAAAATATGATATATCTCACTATTCATAGATTCCATATTTACAAATTTCCCTACCAACTAAAATTTGCTTGCAGAATTCAAATAATGCAAAGGATACTTTTTCTGTCATTTGTGGACCTGCTCAGAGATGCACAAAGTCAGAGTTAACCAATGCACATGTTTCCACCTAAGGTGAAATTAGGCAATGCTCTGCTTTCTTGTTTCAATTATCATACTATAAACACGTCTTGTTTTCACCATCGTTTTACTGCCACAGTTATCACATTTTTGAGCATCTTGCATGTAATCTTGCTCTCACATTGGCCACCAAGTGTAGCTCTGAAGGCTATCTAGAGTTCCTAAAGTGCAAAAAGGCTAAGATGTACTTTTTGGAGAAAATAGGAGTATTAGATAAATGGTGGTCAGGCATGAGTTTTTGTACTGTTGGCCCAATTTCAATGTTAATGAGCCAATATTAAATAAGATAATATATTAATGAATATATATTAAAAAGATATCTTTAAACAGAAACACACATAAAATCATGTAATCTCTTGATCAGTGGGCAAAACTGTTATGACCAGAGGCTTATAGGAACTTAAATCTGTATTTTCCCTAGAAGCAATGGTTCACTATTTGATAATTAAGTGTTTTTGGCAGTTTTACAGAACAGATTACTGCAAAAACAAAAATAAGGGCATTTAATTCACTTCATACGTGGTGTGAAAAAAAGAGAATAGAGAATAACTTCAATTCTGAACTAACCAACTGAAATTATGGAGTTGTGATTAATGATTATAGAAAAGAATATGGATGACATCGCTTTCAAGAAAAACAAGAGTTTAGTTTTGGTCATATTTATAAATCTCTATCACATGGCCAACAGGAGATGATAATAAATTTATCAACAAATAGGGAGTTTCTCTAGAGAATACTAGGCTGGAGTTATAAATAGCAGATTACTCATCATACAGAATGTATTGCAACTAAAACCAGATAGACTCTAGATAAAATAGTCAAAGAAATGAGTGCAGTTCGAAAAAAAAAATAGAGTCAGTGATTGAGTCTTGTGGATTTATTAACTTATGATTTCACTGTTAAGAGTGGAGAGAAGAAACACTGAAAAAGGACTACGATGAAGCCATCAGTGTGACAGAATGAAAACAAAGAAAGTCTGATGTCCTGAAAGTCAAGTTTAAAAAAAATTAAGTTTTTGTTTTCTGCTCTTTTAGTAAAGTATGATGATGATATGTGATTGCTTATTACATTTAGCAACTTTATGGTTATTGCTGATCTAGTCAAGAATAGTTTCAGTTGGATAATAGAAGGTAAATCTGATTGGAATGCATTAAAGAGAAGCTGGAAAAAAAGGATATAGAGGCAAATTTTACATTAAAAGAAACAAGATCATATCCAGAGAGTAAAAAGAATCAAAGAAGTGTTTTCTGTCCACTTTTTTTTAAGATGAGACATAATGTTTTCAGACTGATGGAAAACATCCAGAAAAGTTATGAAAAAATAATGATGATGTAGGAAATAACAAAGAGGTTTGCTGGAACAATGTCAGCAAGAAGATGAGGAAGAATGAGATTTAGTATATATGCGAGGGGTTGATTTTATTTTTTTTTTAATCTTTATTGGAGTACAGTTGATCTATAATGCTGTGTTAGTTTCAAGTGTATAGCAAAATGAGTCTGTTATACATATACTCATTTTTAAAAAATTCTTTTCCCATATAGGCAAGTAGAGAGCATTGAGTAGAGTTCCCTGTACTATAATGCAGGTCCTTAATGAGTTATCTGTTTTATGCATAGTAGTGTGTCTATGTATAAATTAGACTAGTATGTCTAATCCCAATCTTCTAGATTATCCCTATCCCCCTTACCTCCTGGTAGCCATAAATTTGTATTCTACATCTGGACTATATAACAGATGCAAAGACAAGATTTCTGACCCCAAATTAGGTTCACAGGCATAAATTTAAAATTTACGTTAGAAATTAAGCTTCTCTCATGCATTTTTCTTTTCTTTCTTTCTTTTCTTTTTTTTGTGGCATCTTTGTCAGGTTTTGGTATTAGGGTGATGGCAGCCTCATAGAATGAGTTTGGAAGTTTACCTTCCTCTGCAATTTTCTAGAAGACTTTGAGTAGGATAGGTGTTAGCTCTTCTCTAAATTTTTGGTAGAATTCAGCTGTGAAGCCGTCTGCACCTGGGCTTTTGTTTGCTGGAAGATTTCTGATTACAGTTTCAATTTCTGTGCTTGTGATGGGTCTGTTAAGATTTTCTATTTCTTTCTGGTTCAGTTTTGGAAAGTTGTATTTTCTAAGAATTTGTCCATTTCTTCCACATTGTCCATTTTATTGGCATATAATTGCTGATAGTAGTCTCTTATGATCCTTTGTATTTCTGTGTTGTCTGTTGTGATCTCTCCGTTTTCATTTCTAATTTTATTGATTTGATTTTTCTCCCTTTGTTTCTTGATGAGTCTGGCTAATGGTTTGTCAATTTTATTTATCCTTTCAAAGAACCAGCTTTTGGCTTTGTTGATTTTTGCTATAGACATTTCTCCAAAGAAGACATACAGATGGCTAACAAACACATGAAAAGATGCTCAGCATCACTCATTATCAGAGAAATGCAAATCAAAACCACAATGAGGTACCATTTCATGCCAGTCAGAATGGCTGCAATCCAAAAGTCTACAAGCAATAAATGCTGGAGAGGATGTGGAGAAAAGGGAACCCTCTTACACTGTTGGTGGGAATGCAAACTAGTACAGCCACTATGGAGAACAGTGTGGAGATTCCTTAAAAAACTGGAAATAGAACTGCCATACAAAACCAATACAATATTGTAAAGTTAAAAAAAAAAAAAAGAAGAAGAACTGCCATATGATCCAGCAATCCCACTGCTGGGCATACACATCGAGGAAACCAGAATTGAAAGAGACACATGTACCCCAATGCTCATCACAGCACTGTTTATAATAGCCAGGAAATGGAAGCAGTCTAGATGTCCATCAGCAGATGAATGGATAAGAAAGCAGTGGTACATATACACAATGGAGTATTACTCAGCCATTAAAAAGAATACATTTGAATCAGTTCTAATGAGGTGGATGAAACTGGAGTCGATTATACAGAGTGAAGTAAGCCAGAAACAAAAACACCAATACAGTATACTAACGAATATATATGGAATTTAGAAAGATGGTAACGATAACCCTATATGGGAGACAGCAAAAGAGGCACAGATGTATAGAACAGTCTTTTGGACTCTGTGGGGGGGCGGGGATGATTTGGGAGAATGGCATTGAAACATATATAATATCATATAAGAAACGAATCGCCAGTCCAGGTTTGATCCAGGATACAGGAGCTTGGGGCTGGTGCACTGGGATGACCCAGAGGGGTGGTATGGGGAGGCAGGTGGGAGGGGGGTTCAGGATTGGGAACACATGTACACCCGTGGCAGATTCATGTTGATGTATGGCAAAACCAATACAATATTGTAAAGTAATTAGCCTCTAATTAAAATAAATAAATTTAATTTAAAAAAAGAAATTAAGCTTCTCTCATGCATTTTTCCACCTATATTTAATGGTAGAAGTTTAGGTTTAGGGTAGACAGAGTTTGATATAACCCAGGTTGTAATTTTGCAAATATTGGGTGCTGATGTCAAAAAAAACCCCAAAAAACTGAGGAATATGCAAAGGAGTAATTATGATGTGACCAACAATCATAGCCTGAGAAATCTCAAAAACAGATTCTGGAAACTCTACAGTCTATTGGGAGTATGGGCTCAAAGCAACAAGAGATGAGGGAAGATGGGTAGTGAGTTAAGAAAAAAGGGAAGAAGTTCTATTTCATACACTACTAAGTTAGAGATTGCTCTCTGAGAATGCACAGCCTGGTGAAGGATCACTATAACTCAGAAGAATCTTCACAGTAAGTGAGAGCCAGATCCTTGTCATCTCCCAGGTTTCAGTGGTCAATTTTGTCCCATAGCGAGAGCACTAAGTCTCTGCATTTCCCAATTGTGTTCTCTAGTCCTTCTGGTGACCACTGGGGTAGACGGATCAGCCAAAGCACAGAGTTTGTAGCTGAGCCATGGAGTGGAGGGAGGAATCCTCTCATGTCTATTTGGGCCTCGCTAGGTAGTGTAGGGTCTGATCCGCTGGGTCTTCTATGTTTTACATAGCAGAGTCCATCCCAAGTAAGTTGGTGCCTTAATAACAAAAGAACTGGAAATTGATATGCCTCACTGCAAATCCTTTAGGTTTTGTTCTATTTAAGAATATAAAATAAATGCATGTGTGTGTGTAATCAGCTATATCTGACTCTTTGTGATCCAATGCACTGTAGTCTGCCAGGCTCCTCTGTCCTTGGAATTTTTCAAGCAAGAATAATGGAATGGGTTGCCATTTCCTCTTTCAGGGGATCTTCCTGACCCAGGGATCGAACCCAAGAATTTTGCATCTTCTGCAGGCAGATCAATTGCAGGCAGATTCTTACCACTGAACCACCTGGGAAGCCTCATAAAATAAATAGAATATATTATCTTTCATCAACATGATTGGGAACAGGGAAAATATAAACATATGGCTGAGGTAGATAATGAAATTGACAAAATCACAATGTTGGAACACATACAAATTTTTGTAGAACACAATGTCATATTAATTTAAGTAAATTATTTTTAATAAATTATGACATTTGTGGAACAGAAATGAACTCAGTCTTGTTTTAAGTATAATTCATAATTGTACAGTTAAGCAGCCTGACCCTGCTTTTTAACTTCTCTCATACAACTGCAGATGTTCTTGGTTATCCTCTGCACATAAAATAATAGAAAAATATTCAAACCAGTCATATTTATAGGAATACAAGTTGAAACAATAAAGTACCAATTTTGTTTTGTCCAGCAAATTTCCAAGCATACACATTATATCAGTTTTAAGCTATACTGAGTTGTAAATTGACCCAAATTTAATTCTGGAAGTTTTAAATATGTATCAAAATCTTTTAAGTTATTCACAAGGAAAAATGTACCAATACATGCAACCTTTTCTGTAGGAGATAATTTTCTGCACTATGTGTTTAAAAGAATAAGCATGCTAAAAGCCTGAATGTTTGATAATACTGAGGTTTTCAAGAAATGAAAAATGTTAAGGAAAAACAATGTATATTTTTAATGCACAGTTTAAAATATATTGTAAAGATAATTGAAATGTGAAACTTGAGCAAGAAGTGAGAATACAACTGAAAGTCAAATATTTGAGGGGAAAATATTTCAAATATTCAAGTTTTTTAGAAAAAAAAAGGCAAAAGGGACAGAATATAAATGACAAGGGACTCAAAAAATATAATTACAGGGAAATCCAAAAAAAGTAACAGAAGTAGACATAAGAAAAGGCTTAAATGTACAGTAGAAGTGTATGACATTTTCTATTTTTTGGTTTTATTGGGCATGGTGACAGTGGCCCTGCAGGCAGGCTTCTCTAATGATAGTATGAAATCACTCATGAGACCTAATACTAAAATATTCTTAATGTTTAAGTAAATTGCATACTTTGCTGCCAAAATGTGCTCAGGAATAGCTTTATTTTGCTATGAATGCTTTAAGATTTAATACATATGCTTTTTGTGGAAAGAAGAGATGACTAGATACTTAGATACTGTTGGGTTCCATTTGGAATAATTGATACTTTTCTATCATTTCAAATAAACAATAATAATATTTACTTTTATTAGGGAACATTTTGAACATTACAGATTATCTTCAAACTGACAATTTCCTATAGAAAATAAACAACAAAAAAGTCTAATACAGAAAAGATATCCTGAGAACAAACTAAAAAGAAAACGTTAAATTTGGTTAACACACTTTTTTTTATAAATAGGAATAAATCGTTCTCCTGTAAGTAAATAATGTGATGATATTAATCTTAAAATAAATGTCTATGGTATTAAAAATGCATGCATTAACAACAAATACAATGGAGCAATAACATACAATATTAATCTCCTATTTATGATTTGTGGTATATTTATCAATTCAGTTCAGTTCAGTCACTCAGTCATGTCCAACTCTTTGCAACCCCATGGACTGCAGCACGCCAGGCTTCCCTGGCATCACCAACTTCTGGAGCTTGCTCAAACTCATGTCCATTGGTCAGTGATGCCATCCAACCATCTCATCCTCTGTCGTCCCCTTCTCCTCCAGCCTTTAGTCTTTCCCAACATCAGAGTCTTTTCCAATGAGTCAGTTCTTCGCATTAGCTGGCCAAAGTACTGGAGCTTCAGCTTCAGAATCAGTCCTTCCAATGAATATATTCAGGACTGATTTCCTTTAGGAGGGACTGGTTGGATCCCCTTGCTGTCCAAGAGACTCTCAAGAGTCTTCTCCAACACCACAGTTCAAAAGCATAAGTTCTTTGGTGCTCAGCTTTCTTTATGGTCCAACTCTCACATCCATACATGACCACTGGAAAAATGATAGCTTTGACTAGATGAACCTTTTCCGGCAAAGCAATGTCTCTGCTTTTTAATATGCTGTTTAGGTTGGTCAGATTTTCTTCCAAGGAAAAATTGTCTTTTAATTTCATGGCCGCAATGATTTGGGAGTCCAAAAAAATAAAGTCTGTCACTGTTTCCATTGTTTTCCCATCTATTGCCATGAACTGATGGGACTGGATGCCATGATCTTGGTTTTTTAAATGTTGAGTTTTAAGCCAGCTTTCCCCCCTCCCTTTCACTTTCATCAAGAGGCTCTTTAGTTCCTCTTCACTTTCTGCCATAAGGGTGGTATCATCTGCATATCTGAGGTTTTTGATATTTCTCCCAGCAATCTTGATTCCAGCTTGTGTTTTATCCAGCCCAACATTTTGTATGATGTACTCTGAATATAAGTTAAATAAGCATGGTGACAATATACAGCCTTGACATACTCCTTTCCCAATTTGGACCCAGTCCATTGTTCCATGTCCAGTTCTAACTCTTGCTTCTTGACCTGCATACAGATTTCTCAGGAGTTAAATAAGGTGATCTGGTATTCCCATTTCTTTAAGAATTTCCACAGTTTGTTGTTATCCACACAGTCAAAGGCTTTGGCATAGTCAATAAAGCAGAAGTAGATGTTTTTTCTGGAACTTTCTTGCTTTTTCTATGATCCAACAGATGTTGGCAATTTGATCTCTGGTTCCTCTGCCTTTTCTAAATCCAGCTTGATATATTTAGCAGATACTGAATAATCTTAGGTATTCAAAACTATATAGCAATTAAACATATTGATTTAATCTATACCTCAGTATCAGTTTGTTAAACATATTTTTGTCCTTCAGAATTGATTAATACATACCGATCAACTTTTTAATTTATTTGGAAGAAATATGTTTATGTAATTTAGTCCAACTCTGAAAAGAAAGTGAAAGTGAAGTCACTCAATGGTGCCTGACTCTTTGCCACCCCATGGACTGTAGCCCACCAGGTTCCTCCATCCATGGGATTTTCCAGGCAAGAATACTGGAGTGGGTTGCCATTTCCTTCTCCAGGAGATCTTCCCAACCCAGGGATTAAACCCGGCTCTCCAGTATTGCAACCAGACACTTTACCATCTGAACCACAGGGAAGTCTGAGATTGCATATTAAATTGAAGTAAAACAAGAAAGATATTATTTCATATTTTAGAAAGATTCCAAATTAAATGAGCTATCACAGTATTATAATACAATATTTCTGTAGTAAAATATATTCTAAATCATACTCAATATAACTAGGACAGTGCTCTCCCAATCCTTCAAGCTGTGATCTGTGGTTGCTTGTCCAAGAGTAGAACTTTCTTTTCTTGCATCTTCTAATTTAAGACACTGAGATTGACTCTAAAACCTGAGCATGAGACATCTTTCCTGTTAATGGGTTCTCTTGGATTTTGTGTGACTTTTAAGAAAGGAAAGATGAGGTTAACACCCCTAAAGTTATAAAAATTTCCAATATCCTGGGAAATAGGAACTTTGCAGTTGTACTGAATTTTCCTTAAGAAAGTGAGAAAAACAGATAATTTTTCTAAATTTGATTTTTTGGGCTATAATATCTCAATGTTACCTATAAATAACGTGGAGATATTATAGCCAAAATAATTTGGCAAATGAAATATCTCTATAATCTACTGATACATTTTCAAGTCACTAATTTATTTTGTTTTCAAATCCTAGGGTCATGGGTAAAGGAAAACTTTAATTATTTAACTTCATATCACAATTTCCAGGCTTCCTTGGTGGCTCAGATGGTAAAGAATCTGCCTGCAATGCAGGAGACCTGGGTTTGATCCCTGAGTTGAAAAGATCCCCTGGAGGAGGGCATTACAACACACAAGTATTCTTGCCTAGAGAATTTCATGCACAGAGGAGCCTAGTGACTATAGTCCATGGTGAAGCAAAGAGTCAGACATGACTGAGTGACTAACACATACACACATCACAATTTCCACCATACTTCATCCTCACCTTGTGACAAAATTAGGGATTTCATTTTGGTTCTAAGATATATACTGTGCCAGGTTTGCAGAAACTATATTAGAATCTCAAACACAGTTAGACAGAGCCAAAATATAAACACCTTTTACTATCTGCTTCGAGATGTGCAATTAAAAAATTGAGAGAATTTCCATATATATGGTGAAGTCATTTCATACTTTTGATTTCTCTTGTCGTTCTTGTGGGGCATTGCCTCAGCCACTTTTACCAGATATTAGGAATAGGATGTAACACATTGACATGAGATAGTTGTATAGATTTGACAACTCAAATTTTCAACTATTTCCAAAATATTTATATTTGCTGTTAATAGATGAAATGTTGAAAGACCAAAGTACTAAAAATTCAGTGATAAAATTTCATCCTCTTCATCAGCACTAGGAAGGGAACCATTTGGTGTATATACACTGACAATGACCAAGTAAACCCATACACACAATCAAAATGTGAAAAAAATAAAGCCAGTGGTCTTAGAAGTCTTTGTTATAATTGATTCGATTTTGTTAACTTGTAAAACTAAGGGTAAAAATAGGAGGGAAGTTGCACTTAGGGAAGTTTCATAGAAATTTTAATTTCTAAAGATAGTAAAGCAATGAGAAATTGAGAACTAGGGTTACAGTTTTCCGTTAAACAATCCATTTCAATACTCAGCAAGACTTTTTGGCTACACATTATATTGTGTTTTATTGTGTTAGACTTGAGCTTGAAAATAGTCTATCATTTTTAGGGGCGAATTGTTGAAGAATACACTGAATGATTCCCTGAGGGAGCAATTATAATTGTTTAAAGAGGATAAGTAAGAATAGAAAAAGTATCCATGTCACAGGTCACATTAAATTCAACATTGCCCATATGAGTGTTGGAAGATAACTATGGGGAAATTGTAGATATGGATTGGCAGAATTATTGATTTAAAACACTGGTTTCTTGAAAAGGAATGTTGAATTTGGGTTGAGATGCCCAATGTCCAGCCAGTCTTCCTGATAAATCCTTCACTCTTCCTGCAGTTCGAGCACCACATGTCTAAAGTTCAAACCCTCTTTCAGTTACCACTGAGTGGCAGTTCACCCATTTTAAATAACCTCTCTAAGCAAAAAATCTACAGTAATCTCTAAAACATAAATCTCCTCTTAATTCTTAAGACATGTATCAGGAAAGCCAGGCTTCTCTGAATTCCTGTTAGCAAACACAGAGTAGTTCCAAGAACTGTTCACATCATAACATCCACCCAGAGTAATCAGGACAGCAGTGATAAAGTGGCAGGTCATCCGAAATATGCCACTGTGAGGATTGCTTCATGTAAAAAGTTGTGCTGCTGGATTTGAAATAAAAAAGGAAAAGAATTTTCCCAAATCATCCTGCTATCTTTTTCCTACATGTAGTTATGGTTATTATTTGTGCCTCCTTTCTCTTCTTTTAGGACTTCCAAATTTCCTTTATTCAAAAAAACAACAACAGGAGAAAAAAAAAAAACAATAAAACCTTTCTTCACTCTCATCTCATGTGACTCAGATAACACTGGGTTTAGTAGGCGAAATGGAACCCAGAGAAAGCTAAACAATATAATTCCAACCCCTGTCTATACACATTGGTTCTGGGATAAGCCTATGACCGTAACTAGTTTTAAGTTACATTAATTACACATACATAGACACTGACTAAAACACATACTGGAAAAGGTCGATTTTCATTCCAATCCCGAAATAAAAGGGTAAAGCCAAAGAATGTTCAAACTACCGTACAATTGCACTCATTTCACAGGCTAGCAAAGTTATGCTCAAAGATCCTTTAAGCTAGGCTTCAGCCGTATGTGAATCAAGAAATTCCAGATGTACAAGCAGGATTTTGGAGAGGCAGATGAACCAGAAATCAGACTGTCAACACTGGTTGGATTATGGAGAAAGCAAGAAAGTTCCCAAAACACAACTACTTTTGCTTCAATGACTATGCAAAAGCCTTTGACTGTGTGGATCACAAGAAACTGTGGGAAATTCTTAAAGAGATGGGAATGCCAGAGCACCCTACCTGTCTCCTGAGAAACAGGTCAAGAAACAACCATTAGAACGGGACATGGAACAACTGACTAGCTCAAAATTGGGAAAGGAGTACGGCAAGGTAGTATACTGTGACTCTGCTTATTTAATTTCTATGCAGAGTACTTCATGTGAAATACCAGACTGGATGGATCACAACCTGAAATCAAGATTGCTGGGAGAAATATCAATGACCTCAGATATGCAGATGATACTCCTCTAAAGGCAGAAAGTAAAGAGGAACTACAGAACTTCTTGATGAAGGTGAAAAAGGAGAGTGAAAAAGCTGGTTTGAAACTCAACAGTTAAAACATTTAAGATCATTGGCATCTGGTTCAATCACTTCATGGCAAATAGAAAGGGAAAACTGGAAGGAGTGTCAGATTTTATTTTCTTGGCCTCAAAATCACTGCAGGTGGTGACCATAGCCATGAAATTAAAAGACACTTGCTCCTTGAAAGGAAAGCTATAACAAACCTAGACAGAATATTAAAAAGCAGAGAAATCACATGGCCAACAGAGGTATGCAGTCAAAACTATGGTTTTTTCCAGTAGTCATAAAAGTTGGACCATAAAGAAGGCTGAGTGCTGAAGAATTTATGCTTTCAAATTGTGGTGCTGGAGAAGACTCTTGAGAATCCCTCTGAGTGCAAGAATATCAAGCCAGTCAATCCTAAAGTAAATCAATCCTGAATATGTATTGGAAGGACTGTTGTTGAAGCTGAAGCTCCAATACTTTGGCACCTGACATGAAGAGACAACTCATTGGAAAAGACCTTGATGCTGGGAAAGATTGCAGGAAAAAGGAGGGAGGGGGGCACAGAATGAGAGGGTTAGATAGCATCACAAGGACACGAATCTGAGCAAACTCCAGGAGACAGTGAAGGACAGGGGAGACTTGTATGCTGCAGTTCACAGTAGTGGAAGACACAGGAGCCTGGCATGCTATAACCCATGGGGTAACAAAGAGTCAGGCACAACTTAGAGACTGAACAACACCAACAAAATACATACTCTTGTTTTTACTGTCCCTGATCTAAGGCCTAGATGATGTAGCAATATGTTACTGGCAACTATAATGTTGAGCTATAAATAAAACCATCTTACAGTAGATAAATAGAGAGAAACAATGGAAAAAGACAGAGCTCTGATGATATTAAGATTTCACATTCAAATTCTACCTGAAGCTATTTCTATTTCTGTGTTCTTACTAAGATGAACAAGTAAGTTCCCATTTTAAGTCAGTTGAGTTTTCTTATCCCTTTCTATGGAAACCACCTGAAAGATACAGTAACTTATCCTATATTAGGTGTGAAATAGAAAATACAAATATGAGCCTCAAGTCAAGGAATGTTTATCTAGTATTACAAAGTTCATAAAGATATGCATAGAAAGATTATTTTTGAGGCCAGACTCAGTCATGAATCTGCCTTTTCCTCTAAAACCCATTGTGGCTTTTAACATCCACCACACAAATATTATCACAGGATATATAGGACAGCACTTTTAGGAGAGTCTCTCACAGGCATAAAATGCAACTGCAATCATCATTTTGTACAGTAAAGTGCAGCATAGCAAAACACAAATTCTAGCACCTTGTGAAGCTAGGCTTCAGCTATAGATATAAACAAATAATGATGACTCAGTACATAAAGTTTGAACTTTGAGAAACGCAAACAGAGACATTGAGAACTCTCTGTCTTTATGATTAAGGATCTGAAACTGCAAGCTCTTCTAACTGTTCATGAAAGAAGTCTCAGAAAAATTAGAAGGATCAAATGTTTTTCATTCACTCATAGATAGAAAAAAATTAATCCTCTGAGTTACATGTGTTTTCCCATGTATTTTTGTATTAAGTATTATATGACATCCAAACTTTGGAGACTATTAATTCAGCCCTGTGTAACTAACACTGAACCATGGATTGATTGTCTTAATTAATAATATTTTGCCACAGTAATAGCATTTAAGTTGACATCTCTGATTTCTCAGAGGAATATATCTTTGCAATGCTTCTTTGGTTAGATGGTACTGGAATATCTACATGCACAGTAGATGGAGGAATCATTGGCATCTTATTTCATTTAAATGAACCAAGGCAAAATATATGATTTCTCAAAGTAGTGGTTAGGAGTTTTTAGATTTAAAAAGATGTCGATTTGGATCCTTTTCTTGCTATTATATGCTTTTGGGTGAATGAATTCACCTCTCCAAGTTTTAATTTTCTCATCTATAAAATTTATTTGGCTTTATGACTCATTGCAAAGAAGCAGCTTTTTGTTACATTTTAGTTATTTTCTTTGTTTTCTATATCATTGATTTTTGCTTTATTCTTTATGGTTTCCCTGCTTACTTTGAATTTCATTTGCTTATTTATATATTTATTTATTGGCAAAATCTTAAATGACTGTTTTATAGTTTTGTTTAAAATAAAAGTTGAATGATATAAATTCCATTCTAAGCATTAAGTTGGATTACACTAATATTTGATATGTTCTATTTTCATTTTTGATTAGTTCAAATTCTGTTTCCTTACTGTCTTTTCAAACTTGCTCCTTAATTTATAGGTATTTAAAAGTGTACTGGTTAATTTACAAATATTTGAGAATTTTCAAATAACCCTCTTATTAAAGATTAATTCTATTATGGTCATAAAATTACCATTTAGTGTACTATTCTTTTTGTTTGCATGATTTGTTATATATCCAAGACCATGCTGTGCCTTAGTCAAGTTCCACACATACTTGAAAATAATTATTCTGCTGATATTAGGTAAGTGTTCCATAAATGTCAACTGTTTCATTCAATGATGTTATTCAGTTCTTATAAATTCTTACTGATTGTCTAGCAGCCAGTTATATCAATTATAGATAGAGGAGTGTTGTAATCTCCAGCTATCATTGTGGATTTCTCTATTTCTTTTTGCAGTTCTATCAGTTTTTGCTTTCTATAATTTATAGCTCTGTTATTAGATACACACACACATAAAACTGTCATGTCTTCTTGAAGAATTGGTGCTTTCATCACTCTGTAATGTCCCTCTTTATTCTTGGGAACATTTCTTCTGAATTTAGTCTATCAGACATTAATATACCTTTCTTGTCCCTTTAACATCGCCATGCCAAGATATTTAGGTGTGTTTCTTGTAGATGGCTTATAACTGATCTTTGTTTATTCAACCTATCAATATTTGTTACCTGTCATCTTTTAAGTTCAGTGGCTCAGTCGTGTATGACTCTCTGCAACCCATGGACTGTAGCACACCAGGCTTCCCTGTCCATCACCAACTCCCGGAACTTGCTCAAACTCATGTATATCGAGTTGGTGATCCCAAACAACCATCTCATCCTCTGTCGTCCCTTTCTCATCCTGCCTTCAATCTTTCCCAGCATCAGGGTATTTTCCAATGAATCAGTTCTTTGCATCAGGTGACCAAAATATTGGAGTTTTTTAACACCTGTATTTATTTGGCATCTTTTAACTACCTATATTTAAAGTGATTATTAAAATTTATGATATTCCCAGCTGTTTTCTATTTTTCCAGTTGTATACAAGTATCTGTCTCCTCTATTTATGCCTTTTCTATATTAATGAACATTTTAAATAATTATATTTTATCTATGCTACTGACCTACTATTTATGCCTGTTTTAATTTTTCAGTGGTTGCCCCTGTTTAAAATATATTGTCTTACTTAATCAGTTGGCCTTCAAACAAAATCATACCATGTCATGTATAGTTTGAGCACTTTATAATCGTATATTCTTGATTACTCCAATCCTATCCTCTGTACTATTTACTGTCATACATTTTATTTTTACATATTATGTACACACATATTACTATTATTTTTTCTTCAGAGAATCAGTTATTGCTTTGCTCTAATTTTGTTTATAATATTTACTATGTGTCTTATTCCATACATAGAAATTACAATTAATTCTTTGCAGTATCAGAATATTTTTTTAAAAAAAGCATCACTATGAAAAGACTGTACATTTTAAATGTCAATAACTCTGAAATTTCACTGAAAACGAGGACCAGTAAATCATGGATACAAGTGAGCCAACAACCATTTTTAGTCTTCGATTATTGATATTCTTCTGTCAGTTTTTCTAAGCCAATTATTTTTTTATCAAGTTACCTGGAAAACAGGCTATGAAATGAATAGTATCTGTAGGAATAAAAGAAAAATGGAGTAATATCTGTAGAAATTAAAAGAAAAATAGAACTAGGCAGAAAAAGAAATAATGATGCAGTTGCAACAGTGGCCTCGGCTAGTATCAAGAAGAGCTCTCAAGCTGCTGAAACCCTTCAGAGATGCCCCAACTTGAGAAAAGGTACTGGGACTTTAGAGACCTGTTTTAACTGCACTGGATACAAGTTTCTTCCCACTGAGGCAGTGTAAAAGTATATGAGGCAGCTTCCTTAAACTGAGGGCAATTTCCTGGGGAGGGACATTTCTATGAGATACCAGTAGCTATCACCCCCAGCATCTGGAGTAACATGTGTCCACATGTGGAAAGGGGATTTCAGTAGTACATCATAACCTTTACTACAGTCCACTCTTTGCACCACTTAGATCCACTTGCTTCCCGTGACAAGTTACTCCATCCGGAAACATATCCTTCAGGTCTCTTCCTGAGGTAAAAAAAATATATGCTACTGAGTCTAATACAAGCTTTTACCCTTTGACTTCAGCTGGTCTTAGGGCCATAATCACTACTCAAGGTCTTCCTATTCTACCACATTTCTGTGCATGTGTGCTCAGTTGCTCAGTCATGTGTGAATAATCTTTGTGAACCCACGGATGGTAGCCCACCAGGCTCCTCTGTCCATGGGATTTTCCAGGCAAGAATACTGGAGTGGGTTTCTGTTATTTCCTACTCTAGGGAATCTTCCTGACCCAGGGATTGAACCCACATCACCTGCGTCTCCTCCATTGGCAAGCAGATACTTTACTATATTTCTAGAGGTCTTTTAAGTTCAACTACCACTTCTAACAGTTAAGAGATATTACCTGGTGGGGTAATAAACTCAACAAGATAGCTAAACAGAAAATTTCCATATAGCCTACTCTTTCTGTAAATACTGAAAAAAACTGAAAGCAGGGACTCAAACAGATATTTAAGGGCCATTGTTCATTGAAGCATTATTCACAATAGCCAAAAGGTGAAAACAATCCAAGTATCTTTTAATTGATTAATGAATAATCAAAATGTATATACCATATTTTTTGAATATCACTAAGACATTAAAAGGGATGCTGCAACATGGATGGACCTTGAAAACATTACACTAACTAAAATAAACTAGACAAAAAGGGACAAACATTGTGTGATTCCAATTATATGAAATATTTAGGCAAGTTCATAGAGATAGAAAGGAGACTAGATACAGAGAGTGGGTATGTGGGGGCAGGCAGGAATGGAAATTTGCACAATGGCTTAACAGAATTTGGGGATGGAAATACCGAAGTTTTTGAAATAGAAAGTGGTTAGCTGGCAGGGCATTGTGAATGACACTGAATCTAATCTAAAATGATAAATTATACATATATATATGTGAATATAAATATATAACTATATATGTATGTATAATCATATGCCAAAGCCTTTGATTGTGTGGATCACCACAAACTGTGGAAAATTCTGAAAGAGATGGGAATACCAGACCACCTGACCTGCCTCTTGAGAAACCTGTATGCAAGTCAGGAAGCAACAGTTAGAATTGGACATGGAACAACGGACTGGTTCCAAATAGGGAAAGGAGTACGTCAAGGCTGTATATTGTCACCCCACTTATTTAACTTATATGCAGAGTACATCATGAGAAATGCTGGGCTGGATGAAGCACAAGCTGGAATTAAGATTGCCAGGAGAAATATCAATAACCTCAGATATGCAGATGACACCACCCTTATGGCAGAAAATGAAGAATAATTAAAGAACCTCTTGATGAAAGTGAAAGTGGAGAGTGAAAAAGTTGGTTTAAAGCTCAACATTCAGAAAACGAAGATCATGGCATCCGTTCCCATCATTTCATGGCAAATAGATGGGGAAACAGTGGAAATAGTGACAGACTTTATTTTGGGGGGCTCCAAAATCACTGCAGATGGTGACTGCAGCCATGAAATTAAAAGATGCTTACTCCTTGGAAGGAAAGTTATGACCAATCTAGACAGAATATTAAAAAGCACACATTATTTTGCCAACAAAGTCTAATAATCAAGGCTATGGTTTTTCCAGTAGTCATGTATGGATGTGAGAGTTGGACTATAAATAAAGCTGAACACCAAAGAATTGATGCTTTTGAACTGTGGTGTTGGAGAAGACTCTTGAGATTCCATTGGACTGCAAAGAGATCCAACCAGTTCATCCTTAAGGAAATCAGTCCTGATTATTCACTGGAAGGATTGTTGTTGAAGCTGAAACTCCAATACTTTGGCCACCTGATGCAAAGAACTGACTCATTTCAAAAGACCCTGATTCTGAACAAGTTTGAAGAATCAAGCAGGAAGAAAAGGGGATGACAAAGGATGAAATGATTGGATGGCTCACCGACTCAATGGACAACTCCGGAATTTGGTGATGGACAGGGAGGCCTGGCGTGTGCAATCCATGGGGACGCAAAGAGTTGGACACGACAGAGTGACTGACCTGAACAGAACTGAACTGATGTATGTATAATTTATATATATGTATGTATAGTTATATATATACACACATATGTATGTATAATTACAATTAGGCTTCCCAGATGGCTCAATGGTAAAGAATCTGCCTGAAAATGCAGGAGATGCGGGTTCAATGTCTGGGTCAGGAATATCCTCTGGAGAAGGAAATGACAACCCACTCTGGTATTCATGCCTAGAAAATCCCAGGGACAGAGGAACCTGTCTGGCTACCATCAGCACGGTTGAAAAGAAGCAAACACAACTGAGTGACTGAAAATGCACACATAATTACAATGAAAAATAATGATGTAATATACCAAAACCATTGAATTATAGCTTGAATGGGTGAATAGTATGGTCATTATACCTCAATAAAGTTACTTTAAAAAGTTGTGGAAATATCCAACATATGACCCAATAGATCACCTTGGTGTCAAACATATTTTTTCTTTAAACTATCATTTACCTATGATAGTTTTTTAAACTATCATTTCTTTAAACTATAAAAAACTATATCATTTTTTTAAAACTATCATTTCTTTAAACTATCATTGACATATGATAGTTTTTCTTTAAACTATTATTAACTGTGACTGCCTTCTTCCAATGATCAAATAAATTACCTTTGCCAGGATACCCAGTCCTTTCTTAGCATTAAGAAACTGATGCCACATGGCAGTCCTAGCATAAATTTTAATAGGACTCTGACTGTGGACCCTGGTTGAAGTACACCCTCATGGAGAACCTAGACTTCCAGATCTGAAAGGACTAGAGTTGTGGGGATGGGAAGCACACATTTCTAAAGTGAATCACTGGGAGTGATGACAAGCAGAGCCACTGCCACTTTTACCTCTTGTTTCTACAGTTTATTGATTCTAGTTAATGAAGACCGACACCATATAATAACATTGATTTAATGTGTATACTGTTCCAAAAGGTGTTTCATCTAAAGAGGATATCATCTCCAACCTAGCTCCTCACTTGTGCTTCCATTTTTCTATTATCGCATATCCTACACTCCTTGAGTCCCTTGTTATACTATAATGTTATGTAGAATAACTTTTTGGTGTCTCTAACACTTTATAGGCCCTTCAATGCTAGCTAGAGGGGAGAGTTAAGGACAGGAGATAGTGTATTAGTAATGGAAAAACTAGAAGTCTGAGTGACTTAATGCAAATTACTTATACTCCTCATCTGATCTTGCCTAATTCCAAACATACTACTTCAGTTTTCAGAACCATGTGATTTGCTATTGGGTCACACAGAACCCAGCTCAGAAAGGCTGGTATAGCTGTATGGTCATTTGTGTCCCATGGTCAATATTTTTCTCATGGCTGAGGTTGTATGAGTACCATCTATGAATGGTATATAAATCTCTGCTGTCTTTCTACCACAAATATATCTAATTCCTACCACAAATATGTCTAATTCCTTAGTATCTATTTGTTTGGGTAACTCATCAACAGGATCACTTGCTTTGCAGCTAGAATCTGTTGCTTAGCCATTCCTTATCTGGGCTCCACAGAAAGATGACAGATTTCCATTTTAATCAGTAAACTAAATGAACTGATCACATAGACCACAGACTTGTCTAACTCAATGAAACTATGAGCCATGCTGTGTAGGGCCACTCAAGAAAAAGGCGTCATGGTGGAGAGCTCTGACAAAACATGATCCACTGGAGAAGGGAAAGGGAAACCACTTCAGCATTCTTTCCTTGAGAATCCCATGAACAGTATGAAAATAGAAAAAGATATGAGAGTGAAAGATGAACTCCCCAGGTCAGTAGGTGTCCAATATTCTACTGGAGAAGAGAGGAAAAACAGCTCCAGAAGGAAGTAAGAGGCTGAGCTGATGCAGAAGCAACACCCAGTTGTGGATGTCTCTGGTGGTGAAAGAAAAGTTCAATGCTGTAAAGAATAATATTGCATAGGGATCTGAAATGCTAGATCCCTGAATCAAGGTAAATTGGAAGTGGTCAAACAGGAGATGACAAGAGTGAACATCAACATTTCAGGAATCAGTGAACTAAAATGGACCAAAACGGGTGATTTACTTCAGGTGACTATTATATCTACTAATGTGGGCAAGAATCCCTTGTAAGAAATGGAGTAGCCCTCATAGTCAATAAAAGAGTCCAAAATGCAGTATTTGGGAGCAATCTCAAAAATGATTGAATGATCTCAGTTCATTTCCAAGGCAAATCATTCAATATCAAAATACCCAAGTCTATGCCCCAAACACTAATGCTGAAGAAGCAGATGTTGAATGGTTCTATGTAAACCAACAAGACTATATGAACTAACACCAAAAAAAATGATGTCCTTTTCATCATAGGGGAGTGGTTGCAAAAGTAGAAGTCAAGAGATACCTGGAGTAAGGGGCATATTTTGGCTTTGGAATACAAAATGAAGCAGGGAAATGGCAAACAGAGGTTTGCCAAGAAAACACACTGATCATAGTAAACACCCTCTTCCAACAACACAAGAGATGACTTTATATATGGACATCACCAGATTGTCAATACTGAAATCAGACTGATTATATCTTTGGCAGTCAAAGATGGAGAACCTCTATACAGTCAGCAAAAACAAGACTGGGAGCTGACTGTGGCTCAGATCATGAACTCCTTATTGAAAAATTCAGACTTAAATTGAAGAAAGTAGGGAAAACATTCAGCTATGACCCAAATCAAATCCCTTATGATCATACAGTGGAAGAGACAAATAGATTCAAGGGATTAGATCTGATAGACAGAGTGCCTGAAGAACTATGGACAGAGGTTTGTTACATTGTACAGGAGACAGTGATCAAGAACATCCCCAAGAAAAAGAAATGTAAAAAGACAAAATGGTTGTCTGACAACACCTTAAAAATAGCTGAGAAAAGAAGAGAAGCTAAACATAAAGAAGAAAAGGAAGGATGTACCCATCTGAATGCAGAATTCCAAAGAATAGCAAGGAGAAAGCTTTCCTCTGTGATCAGTACAAAGAAATAGAGGGAAACAATAGAATGGGAAAGACTAGAGATGTCTTCAAGAGAATTAGAGATACCAAGGGAATATTTCATGCAGAGATGGGCACAATATAGGACAAAAAAGGTATGGATCTAACAGAATCAGAAGATATTAAGAGGTGGCAAGAATACAGAGAACTATTAAAAAAAAGATCTCCATGACCCAGGTAACCACGATGGTATGATCACTTGCCTAGAGCCAGACATCCTTAAATTCAAAGTCAAGTGACCCTTAGGAAGAATCACTAGAGACAAAGCTAGTGGAGGTGATTGAATCCCAGCTGAGCTATTCCACATCCTAAAACTTGATGCTGTGAAAGTGCTGCACTCAATATACCAGCAAATTTGGTAAACTCAGCAATGGCCACAGGACTGGAAAAAGGTCAGTTTTTATTCTAACCCCAAAGAACAGCAATACCAAAGAATGTTCAAACTACTGCACAATTGCATTTCTTTCACATGCTAGAAAAGTAATGCCCCAAATTCTCCAAGCTAGGCTTCAACAGTATGTGAACCAAGAATTTCCAGATGTTCAAGCTGCTTTTAGAAAAGGCACAGGAATCAGGGTTCAAATTGCCAACATCTGTTATATCATAGAAAAAGCAAGATAATTCTAGAAAAACATCTACTTCTGCTTCCTTGACTATGCAAAAGCCTTTGACAGTAAACTGTGGAAATATTTCAAAACATGGGAATACCAGATGACCTTTCTTGCCTCCTGAGAAATCTGTATGCAGGTCAAGAAGCAACAGTTAGAACAGGACATGGAACAATGGACTGGTTCATAATTGGGAAAGGACTATGTCAAGGCTGTATATTGTCACCTTGCTTATTTACCTTCAATGCAAAGTACATCATAAGAAATGCCATGCTGGATGAAGCACAAGCTGGAATCAAGATTGCTGGGAGAATTATCAATAACCTCAGGTATGCAGATGATACCACCCTTATGGCAGAAAGCAGAGGAAGTAAAGAGCCTCTTGATGAAGTTGAAAGAGGAGACTAAAAATGTTGGCTTAAAACTCAACATTCAAAAAACTAAGATCATGGCATCCAGTCCCACCACTTCATGGAAAATAGATGGGGAAACAGTGGAAACTGTGACAGACTTTTTTGGAAAGGCTCCAAAATCACTGCAGATGGTGATTGCAGCCATCGAATTAAAAGGCACTTGCTCCTTAGAAGAAAAGCTATGACAAAACTAGACAGAACATTAAATAGCAGACATATTATTTTGCCAACAAAGGTCCATATGGTCAAAGCTATGGTTTTTTCAGTAATCATGTATGGATGTGAGATTTGGACCATAAAGAAGCCTGAACACCAAAGAATTGACACTTTCAAACTGGTGTTCGAAAAGATTCTTGAGAGTCCCTTGGACTGCAAAGAGATCAAGCCAGTCAATCAATCCTGAATATTAATCCTAAATATTCATTGAAAGGACTGATACTGAAGCTGAAGCCCCAGTGCTTTGGCCACCTGATGCAAAGAGCCAACTCATTAGAAAATACCCTGATGCTGGGAAAGATTGAAGGCAGGAGGAGAAGGAGACAACAGAGGACGGGAAGGTTAGATGGCATCACTGACTCAATGGACATAAGTTTGAGTAAGCTCCAGGAGATGAAGGACAAGGAAGCCTAGCATGCTACAGTCCATGGGCTGACTAGGAGTCCGACAAGACTGAGCAACTGAGCAACAAGACTTAGCCAGTGTTTAGATAGGAAGGAACAATGAGTAGGCAGAATACAGAGGATTTTTAAGATTGTAAAACTACATTTTATGACATTTCAATGGTGGATACATATTATACATTGCTCAAAATCACAGAATGTACAATATAAGGGAGAACCCTAATATAAACCAGGGATTTGGGGTGATAATGCTGTGCCTATGTAAGCCCTCTGATTTTAACTAATGTACCACTGTGACAGTCGATTTTATAGTGGGAGAAACTGTACAGGTGTGGGAACAGGGATTTCATTGGAATTCTCTGTATTTTCTGTACAATTTTGCAGTGAAGCCAAAACTGCTCCAAATAGTCATCTCTTAAAAACACACACCAAACCACAAACCGTAAGATAATATATGCAAGTAAATTCAAGGGATTCATATAACGGGTAAGGAAATCAAACGGATCAAAACGGATAAAAGCAATCAGTCCTGACTATTCATTGGAAAGACTGATGATGAAGCTGAAGCTCCAATACTTTTTGGCCACCTGATGCAAAGAGTCAACTCTTTAGAAAAGACCCTGATTATGGGAAAGATTGAAGGCACGAGGAGATAGGGATGACAGAGGATGAGAGGGTGTGGCATCTCAACAGACATTAGCTTGAGCAAGCTCTGGGAGACGGTGAGAGACAGGGAGGCCTGGAATGCAGCAGTCCATGGAGTCACAGAGACTCCATGGGATATGACTGAGTGACTGAACATCAAAAGTATTCCCAAATATGGACTATGCTGCCTCCAGAACCAAAGAAGTCTACTAGGGAATCAGGCTTGTTCACCATTAGTTTAATGAACATAATGTTATTAACACTGTTTATCAATATTATAAGAGAATTAAAGTAGCAGTAATGAGTGGGCTAGGGGTGGGGCAGTTTAAACTGAGATAGGGTTGGAACAAGGGAAATTATCCCTTAGGAAAATCTAGAACTGAGACAATTCTTCAAACATAACATGATTTGAGATAAGGGGGCTGGGACTCTATACAAATTGATCAGTTATTAGAAGTAGGCTGTTCCCAAGACATGGATAAAATATTGGAGAAGGGCAATTTCTAGAGATGGCCTCAGTTTTGAATCTTTAGGAGTCAAACTCTAGGAAGCTGGAAGAATCTGAGAGGCACTTTACAGTATCTATTTCAATATATTATTCCTGACAGCAACTATATATATATATACACCAAATTTTCTGAAATTTCAGGTGTTCATTTGTGTAGTAGAAAAAATATATATTACTCTAAACTGAGACTTTTGAAATACTTTACATATTCCATTTTGATTGACATACTGTTTGAAATATTTTTTTTGGCTAACCTAATTTGAACAATGTACTGTTTTGTTTTGTTTGTTTGTTTTTTACATTATAAAATGTTTTAAAGAAAAAAATAAACTTTGAAAAACATGATGCATTATAAAAACTAAGAAATTCATTCATGAAGCACCGCTGTGTGCACCACATATTGCAGAGCTTTTGCAAGTAACATTCTATACTATCAGTTTAGAAACAGAGCTCTAAATTCAGTTCACTTCAGTTCAATCGCTCAGTCGTGTCTGACTCTTTGTAACCCCATGCCGGTCCATCACCAAATCCTAAAGCTTACTCAAGCTCATGTCTATTGAGTTGGTGATGCCATCTAACCATCTCATCCTCTGTCGTCCCATTCTTATCCCGCCTTCAATATTTCCCAGCATCAGGGTCTTTTCCAATGAGTCAGTCCTTCACATCAGGTGGCCAAAGTATTAGAGCTTCATCTACAGTATCAGTCCTTCCAATAAATATTCAGGACTGATTTTCTTTAGGATGGACTGGTTGGATCTCCTTTCAGTCCAAGGGACTCTCAAGAGTCTTCTCCAACACCACAGTTCAAAAGCACCAATAATTTGGTGCTCAGCTTTCTTTATAGTCCAACTCTCACATCCATACATGACTCCTGGAAAAACCTTAGCTTGGACTAGATGGACCTTTGTTGTCAAAGTAATGTCTCTGCTTTTGAATATGCTATCTAGGTTGGTCATAGCTTTTCTTCCAGGAGAAAGCATTGTTTAATTTCATAGCTGCAGTCACCATCTGCAGTGATTTTGGAGCACCTCGCCCCCCCCCCCCCCGAAAAAATTATCTGTTTCCATTGTTTCCCCATCAATTTGGCATGAAGTGATGGGACCAGATGCCAAGATCTTAGTTTTCTGAATGTTGAGTATTAAGCCAACTTTTTCACTCTCCTCTTTCACTTTCCTCAAAAGGTACTTAAGCTCTTCTTCACTTTCTTCAATAAGGGTGGTATCAGAGATATAGATATTTCTCCCAGGAATCTTGATTCCAGTTTGTGCTTCATCCTGTCTGGCATTTCGTATGATGTACTCTGCATATAAGTTAAATACAGGGTGACAATAAGCAGCCTTTAGGTACTCCTTTCCCCATTCAGAACCAGTGTGTTGTTCCACGTCCAATTCTAACTGTTGCTTCTTGACTTGCATAAAGATTTCTCAGGAGGAAGGACAGGTGGCTTGGTATTCCCATCCCTTTAAGAATTTTCCAGAGTTTGTTGTGATCCAAATAGTCAAAGGCTTTGGCATAGTCAGTTAAGCAGCAGCAGATGTTTTTCTGCAACTCTCTTGCTTTTTCCATTGGATGTTGCCAATTTGATCTTTGGTTCCTTTGACTGTTCTAGATCCAGCTTGAACATCTGGAAGTTCACGACTCACATACTGTTGAAGCCTGGCTTGGAGAATTTTGAGTGTTATTTGCTAACGTGTGAGATGAATGCAATTGTGCGGTAGTTGGAACATTCTTTGACATTGGCTTTCTTTGGGACTGGAATGAAAACTGACGTTTTCCAGTCTGTGGCCACTGCTGAGTTTTCCAAATTTCCTGGCATATTGAGTGGAGCACTTTCACAGCATCATCTTTTAGGATATGAAACAGTTCAACTGGAATTCTATCACCTCCACTAGCTTTGTTCCTAGTGATGCTTCCTAAGGCCCACTTGACTTCAAATTCCAGGATGTCTGGCTCTAGATAAGTGATCACATTATTGTGGTTATCTGGGTCATGAAGATCTTTTTTTGTATAGTTCTTCTGTTTATTCTTGCCACCTCTTCTTAGTATCTTCTGATTCTGTTAGGTCCATACCTTTTCCGTCTTTTACTGTACCCATATTTTCTTGAAATGTTCCCTTGGTATCTCTAGTTTTCTTGAAGAGATCTCTAGTCTTTTCCATTCTATTGTTTTCCTCTATTTCTTTGCACTGATCCCTGAGCAAGGCTTTCTTATCCCTCCTTGCTATTCTTTGGAACTCTGCATTCAAATGAATATATCTTTCGTTTTCTCCTTTGCCTTTCACTTCTCTTCTTTTCTCAGCTATTTGTAAGCCCTCCTCAGACAACCTTTTTGCATTTCTTTTTCTTGAGGATGGTCTTGATCACTGCCTTCTGTACAATGTCATGAACCTCTGCCATAGTTCTTCAGGCACTCTGTCTATCAGATCTAATCCCTTGAATCTATTTGTCACTTCTACTGTATAATCATAAGGGATTTGATTTAGGTCATATCTGAATGGTCTAGTGGTTTTCCCTACTTTCTTCAATTTAAGTCTGAATTTTTCAATAAGGATTCATGATCTGAGCCACAGTTAGCTCCTGGTCTTGTTTCTGCTGCCTCTATACAGTCATCTCTAAATTCAAAGGGGTCTTATTTCTCACTGGCTGAATTTTTAAGGAAAAGGCACAAAAGTACATTGTATACCACTAATATTTATATTAAAAATAATTAACCTATAATAAGCTGCATTTCAGCCATATTTCAAAAAATACTCAACAGGTCCACATTACTCTGTTATTACTGGTCTTGTGTCTTGCACATAGTAGATCCCTAACAAACATCTCATGACTGAGAACTTCAACTGCATTATATAACCTCTTTCTTCAGTTCTTACCTGTGCCAGTTTTAGACAGAAACCTTAGATACTGATACATACATATGATATCACAGATGGTACCTGGTAACTCTTATATAAAAAAAAAATCACAAAGACTGAAATTATTTGATTTTCAAGTACAAGGCATAATAAATTGTGGCCCAAATGAGGCAAATGAAAACTCAATAACTGATAGAGATGTAAATGTATTTAAGGTATCATGAAATTTGAAAAGTAATTGTTAAAAAAGACCACTGCAGTTTTATATACAAATCTGTTCATGCTGCAAAACAAATACTAATGACTGAAATTACACAGCTCGTGAAGTACTAACAATCTGCATTTAAAATATGAAAAAAGAGACACCCCCTCCATGTATCCAAAGGCCTGCATCTATGCTCAAGTTAATTCAAGTTACCAATATACAGCTTTTATGAAACCTATGTGATGAACAAGCTGTATTGAATTTACATTTGATTAATGATGATGGAATCTTGCTAATAAATTATTTAAAACATGTCAGGCTCAGAGAAGATATTATGAGATATTATTTAGTAAACATCAACTATGTGACAAATTACAACTACATAATCACAGAAAAAAGCTTAAGACAATTGAAGGTGCAGTTTAATGTTTTAAGATCTTAATATTAAAAAATTTAAATTAATGCATGTTTAGGCATATTCTAAAATATAACAGCTGTGAAAATATTTTCTTAACAGTGTTATATTCTCATTCTATTCAACAAGCTACAGATGGCAATCTTAAACTGCAATATGTATAGTATATAGCATCATGACTTTCATTAAAGCTGCAGACTAGGTTTGACAGTAAGTTGGCTCCAAAAATTTCACTGAGCCATTTCTCTTTAAATTTAGCTCATTAGTTCTGAGATGAGGTAAGTGAAAGTGAAAGTCACTCAGTTTTGTCTGACTGTGATCCCATGGACTGTAATGTGCCATATTCCTCTGTCCACGGAATTCTCTAAGCAAGAATGGTGGTGTGGGTAGCCATTACCCTTTCCAGAGGACCTTCCTGAACAAGAGATCAAACCCAGGTCTCCCACATTGAAGGCAGATTATTTACCATTTGAGCCAACAGAGAAGCCCTAGTTTCTTCTAGGAAGAAAAGGAATGTATCTCCTTTCAATGTCTGTGATAATGGCATGATTCTGAGTGTCAATGTTATTCTTTAAGAGAGTATTTTCCAATATAATCTTGAAAAATTACTAGTCTGTGACAACATTTTCATCAAATCACAGAGAATTAAGAGGAAGATACAGAATAATTACATAATTTACATTTACTGTTAAACTTTTTTAAATTGTGAGATTATATCCTCTTACACATTTTGGCATTGATGCTGTTTTATTTATAAGAGGATGCTTGAGGCTAAATTAAAACTAAGCAATTCTATGTTCCTAAGTGCTTTTGTTCTTATTGTTGTTTATGACAACTACCTGCCTCTCACTCCCACTGCACCACCACACATTTTGCATGGCATTAGGGAAGATTTATGTCATATCAGGCAGAGAATTGTTAAAACAAATCTGAATTAAGACAAATGAGAGAGATAAATAAAATAATATTGCACAGTAAGCATAATGACAGTCTTATTTCTGTCTTTTAAAATTCTTTTAAAAGTCTTTTAAAAATTTCCTTCACCCAAGACTCCAGGAAAAATGATTCAACTAAAAGTTAAAAGACATCACTTGTACTTGCAAAATTCCAAAGAAAACCGATATGTTAAAAATATTATCAACCTAAAACCAATCATGTTAGAAAGCAAAGTCCTCTGGAAAAATCAATTTACAAATTTTCAATTACTAAAACTAGTAAATCAGAAAGGCTGAGTTCTTTCTAAATGATGTACATAATGTCATGACTCAAAAAAAGGTGGGTGGAACCTTCTTGGTATATCTGTGTATAGAAACCTCACTGGGTCACACAAAGCCCAGGGAATAAAAAAAACAAGTTTGTACAATACCCCAAAAGTGAAAGTGAAGTATGTGAAAGTGAGCTGCTCAGCAGTGTCCAACTCTTTGTGACCCCATGGACTGTTGCCCGCCAGGCTCCTCTGTCCATGAGATTCTCCAGGCAAGAATACTGGAGTGGATTGCCATTATCTTCTCCAGGGGGTCTTCCTTACCCAGGGATTGAACCTGGGTCTCCCACATTGTTGGCAGATTCTTTACCATCAGAGCCACCAGCGAAGCCCAACTATCTGCCTCTGACTCCCACTGCACTACAATATCCCAGGCTAGAAAATTGGGCTACCCTCTTCACTGTCCCAAGTGTAAGTTTGAGGAAAAATCATTTCTCCCAAGTAGGATGCAAGCCCTCATCACTTCCTTTCACCTTCTAGTTCATTTTCATATCTTACTCTTTTACCCCTTCAGAGTAGAAACAGTTGCTGTTCCCTCATGTCCCTAGTGCTTCTTTTGAAGGTCAGAACCCTGACTTGCTCCTTTCCTCTACATCAGCCTTTTATAGTCCCAACAGCAAAATATTCCATATAGTGTCCTGCTGGAATCCTTTTGGGATGCCTCATTCACTGCTGCAATTCTCCCTGGACTTAGTATTATAAAATATTGTTGATGTACATTTCTAGGCATAGGATTACCAACTTATTCCTGAATGTGTTTTATTTGTAAAGCCCTTTCAATTCATTCCAAATGTTGGCCAAAATTGATATTAAAAAGATCCTCAGTTTTTCATATTTTGAAGTCATTGATGAGAAGCTTATTATTGGACATTCTAGAGATAAACTGAGCAATTAACCTTGTGAGTTTGCTTTAAGAATTGAGATGTAGCAAATCAAAACTACAATGAGGTATCATCTCATACTGGTCACAAATCTCATCATCATAAAGCCCACAAACAATAAATGGTGGAGAGGGAGTGGAGAAAAGGGAACTTTCCTACAATATTTCTGGGAATGTAAATTGGTGTAGCCACTATGCAAAATGGTGTGGATGTTTCCTAAAAAACTAAAAATAGAGTTGCCATATGACCCAGAAATCCCACTCCTGGGCATATACCCAGAGAAAACCATAATTTAAAAGGATACGTGCAATCCAGATGTTCATTTCAGCACTATTTACAAGAGCCAGAACATGGAAGCAACCTAAATGTACAATAGAGAAATGTAAAAGGAAGATATTGCACATATATACACTAGGATATTACTCAGCCATAGAAATGAATGAAATAATGCCATTTGCAGAGATGCAGATAGACCAATAGACTATTATACAGAGTGAAGTAAGTTAAAGAGAAAAAAATATTGTATACTAATACTTATATGTGAGACCTAGGAAAAACAGTACAGATGAACTTATTTTCAAAGCAGAAATAGAGACAAAACCATAGAGAACAAATTATGAATGCCAATGAAGGAGAGGGGTGGGATGAACTGGGAGACTGGGATTGACATATATACACTACTATGTACAAAATAGATAACTAATCAGTACATACTGTATAGCACAGGGAATTCCACTAAATGCTTTGTGGTGACCTAAACTGGATGAAAATCTTTAAAAAGAGTGCATATATGTGTATGTATAACTGATTCACTTTGCTGTACAGCAGAAAATAATACCACATTGCAAAGCAACTTTATTCCAATAAAAATTAATTGTTAAAAAAGAAGAAGAAAAAAGAATTGAGATGTAAACTCATATTAAACTACAAATTCTAGCCAGAGCCTATGTTGTTCTTGGTCCTCCACAATAAACTATGCTGATATCTCAAACTTCTAAAATTCATGCAGGTTACCTGAAATCAAATATCAAGTAATATTTCCCTAGCTTCCTTCTTGAGGCAGTTTTGCAATACCTATGACTCCTTGCATAATTCCTTACAGATCATTAAATTACAGTCTGGTCATATTATCAAATGCAGAGTATATTAGTCAGGGTCCTCCAGAGAAACTAATCTATATTTGTTCATCCTATTGGTTCTGGTTTGATTATCTCTGTGTGTGTGTCCCTGCCCCTCTGTCTTTCTCCCTCTCCCCCTCTCATACACACACGCACACACTATATACACATAGGTGCATATGGCTACTTGCTCAGTTGCTCAGTCGAGTCTGACTCTGTGAACCCATGGACTGTAGCCCGGCAGGCTCCTCTGTCCATGGGATTTCCCAGGCAAGAATACTGGAGTGGGTTGCCATTTCCTTCTCCAGGGGATATTCCCAACCTAGGGATTGAATCCACACCTTTTGCGTCTCCTGTACTGGCAGCCAGTTCTTTACCACTGTGCCACTTGGGAAGCTTTTATATACATATATATAAAATAACTGACTCTACATTTTATGCAAGCTGACAAGTCCCAAGATCAGCAGACTGAATGAGCCTACTGAGACCTAGGAGGGTCAATGGTATAGTTCCAGTCCTAAGACTGGAAGGCTCAAGACCCAGGAAAAGCTCATGTTTCAGTGTTTTAGTTTCAGTAGGAAGACAGCAAAAACCAGTGTTGAAGCTTAAAGGCAGTTGAGTGGAAAAATTCTATTTGGATGAGGTCAGTCTTTTTGCTCTATTCTGGGCTTCAGTTGATTGGATGAGGCTCATCGCATTAGGGAGTTCAATCTGCTTTACTCAGTCTACCAATTTAACTGTTAATCTCATCCAAAAACATCCTTGTAGAAACACCCAGAACAACAGATATCTGAGTACTCAATGGCCCAGTGAAGGTGACACATAGTAGTAACCAGCACATGCTGATTTAGGAATGTCTGTGTTTATATAAGCTATTACTAGATATAATAGCTGTATATAACTAGAGGAAGAATTATGGATAGAAATCTGAAAATAATTTTTCATTCTATTAAATAATTGGTCTTACTGTCTTTTCTATTTGTAGCTGTCCAGTATCTTTAAGATACAATTTAGATTTTAAAAAGAAAATTTATACAGCAGAATGTTGTTTCTTTTTCATAAACCAAAGGACAACTATGTTTCAAGTTATATAAAACTAACTGATAGTTGAAATTTTAAAAGAAAAAATACTAAAATATTTGAGCTCTCTTTACCATTTAAAACACATCATTATTTTTGCTAAGTGAAATGTGGCATTTAAAATCAGACAGCAAGATAAGTCATGAGTGAATTCATTTGATGCTGTTGAGTCAGGAATGTGAATGTTCTTTTAGGAATTTCCAAATCGTTTTCAGAAACAAGTCATCCACCCAAGATTATTGCATAGTTTTTCAAAAGATAAACTATTTCATGAAAAGTCTGCAATTATGTTCTATTAATGTAAACACATTGCAAATGTCATATATTTAAATGAAAATCAGAAGTAGGTATTGTTAACATATTTAAGATGCTGAGAGATAGCTGTTATTATTTTATTTATTGACACTTAATACTGGGTTTCTTGATGTTATATAAAAGTTCATTTTAAATCCATGATTACAAATACTATAGAAAAAGAGACAAAGTGCTTTAAGATTTTTCCAGGTATGCTGAACACTCTTCTCTTGTAACTCTCCATCCACTTTGCATCTTTCTCCACTCTGCTGTCTACCCAGGAGGCAGATATTTATCTGTATATAAACTGTATCGTCTCATCCTCAGACTTCTCATTTGGTTTGACAAATAGTGAAATCAAATCGTGCCAGGACACTATCAGCAGAAGACTGACAGGGCATCCACCCACTCCTCAGTTTCCCCCTACCAGGCTTTAGGTTGACAGTATGTAAATGGCTCTATTGAAGATCACACATACATTTTAGAAACTGCTTTACCCAATCTTGCTCTTCCTGGTCTAGGTTGCTAAGGTCATTGGCCACTACTGGTAGCATTCTTGGGGTGATTCAACAATTCTTGTTGGTTTGAAAATTTTGCAATAAACTTCCTCAAAGTCTTTCCTTTATTTTCCTTTCCTGATTCTGTTTTCCTGTTTGCTTTCCTGTTTCCTGTTTCTTCCCTTTACTGCTTTCCTACTTGCTTATATTGAGGTATAATTTGACATATCACATTACATTAGTTTCAGGTGTACTGCTGCTGCTGCTGCTAAGTCACTTCAGTCGTGGCCGACTCTGTGTGACCGCATAGACGGCAGCCCACCAGGCTCCCCCATCCCTGGGATTCTCCAGGCAAGAACACTGGAGTGGGCTGCCATTTCCTTCTCCAATGCATGAAAGTGAAAAAGTGAAAGTGAAGTCGCTCAGTCCTGTCCAACTCTTAGCAACCCCATGGACTGCAGCCTACCAGGCTCCTCTTTTCCAGGCAAAAGTACTGGAGTGGGGTGCCATTGCCTTCTCCATTCAGGTGTACAGTACAATACAATTTGATATTTGTATATATTGCAAAATGATCACCACAATGAGCCCAGTTAACTTTCATCACCAAACTCTTTTCAAAAACCTATTTTTAATGCACCTAGTTTCCTGCCATTGAATGATACATAATTACAGAATTAATTTTGTGAATATTTTAGAATTATACAGAATATTATTGAAGATAAGGTAAATAAGAGATATATTACATATATATGTAATATATATTGTACATATATATTACTATAGTTAGTTTTTAACTTTACATTTTGAAACTTTTAGACTTATAATAAATATTGAAAATAACTGAAATTTCCATAAGTATATTTATTTACACATATATCCTGTTATAAAGATGTCACAAATATTAATATTTTTATATAGTCATAAAACAATGATCAGGTCTTACTAATTAAAAAACAATAAAAGTAAACACCCCAAATAGTTGTTCCTTAGTGAGATGAGATACGTTACATGCCATGTTATTTCCATAGGGTTTTCAAAATCCTTCTCACATATCCTACTTTATCTTGAGTGTTCTTAATCCTTGTGTTTCAAATAGAAACATGCACACACACACACAATCTTTATTAAAAAATACTGAAGAAGAAACAAATAAATGGAAGATATTACATGTTCATGAATTGGAAGAATTAATACTTTAGATATTCATAGTGCCCACAGCAATATACAAATTCAATATAACCCCTATCAAAACTCCAATTTTTCACAAAAAGAACACAAAAAAATTCTAAAATCTGTATGGAACTACTAAAGATTCCAAATAGTTCAAGCAACTTTGAAAGAGAAAAACAAAGCTGGTGGCATCACACTTTCTGATTTCAAAATATAGTGAAAATGAAAGTCAGTCAATCGTATCCAACTCTTTGTGACCCCATGGACTATACTGTTCATGGAATTCTCCAGGCCAAACTACTGGAGTGGGTAGCCTTTCCCTTTTCCAGGGGATCTTCCCAACCAAGGGGATCAAACTCAGGTTTCCTGCATTGCAGGCAGATTCTTTACCAGCTGAGCCACAAGGGAAGCCCCAAATATAGCACAAGCCTATATAATCAAAACAGAATAGTATTAGCATAAAACAGACATGTAGAACGATGGAACAGAATAGAGAGTTGGAGATAATGCCAAGCATATATGGACAATTAATTTATGGCAATGGTGCCAAGAATATACAACAGGGAAAGGACATACTCTTAAATAAATGGTGTCGGGAAAATGGGACAGCCACAAGAAAAGAATAAAACTGGAGCCCTGACTTCCATCATAAACAGAAATCAACTGCAAGATATATTAAAGACTTTAATTTAAAACCTGAAACCATAAAACTCCTAGAAGAAAACATAGGTATTAAGGTCCATGGTACTGAATTTTTGGATCTGACTCCCAAAGTAAAGTCAACAAGTGCACATGAAAAGATGTTGCTAAAACTTAGAGAAATGCAAATCAAAGCCACAAAGGAATAGCACCTCACACCTGTTAGAATATCAAGAGACAACAACTGTTGATGATGATACAGGGAAAAGGGAACATTTGTGCACTATTGATGAGAATATAAATTGGTACAGCTTCCACGGAAAACAGTATTGAGGTTCCTCAAAACATTAAAAGTAGAACAACCATATGATCCAGCTATCCCATTTTGGGGTTATACCCAAAGGAAAAGCAAACAGTATACTGAAGCTACATCTACATTCAAACGTCCCTATGCAGTATTATTCACAGTAGCCAAAATATGGAAACCATCTGTCTGTCTGTCAATGGATGAATGGATAAAGAAAGTGTGCATATAAATACAGTGAAGTATTATTCAGCTGTGAAAATGAAGAAGTCTTAGCATTTATAAGAAATTGGATGGACTTTGAGGATATTATGCTACATGAAATAACCCAGACAGAAAGACAAACATTGCATGATGCCACTTATATGTAGAATCAATCAATCAAAGTCAAACTCACAGAAACAGAAAAGCAATTATCTGTCTGAGATGGTGAAATAAGGAAAGGATAATAAAGTGCACAGACAGATAAGTGGTATCATGCAATGTTTGTCTTTCTGTCTGGGTTATTTACTATGATAGATGTGTTAAGAAAAATAATTAGTGTAGACCTACGTTTACTTATGGGAGCTGTTTTCTAAAAATGTACTGTCTGGTCAAAAGAAGGCAAAATGCATGATTTTCTATATAAAATGGCCTGATACCATTTTGTTTCAATCATGTATCCATACAATAACACATGTTTAAGGCCCTATTTCCCACGTTTTACATTTTTTTTTAGCATATTATAAAGTTATTCTTATTTTTAAAGCAAAAATAAGGTACCAGAATTTTACTTAAAACAAAGGGAAAAGCTATAGAGACATTTCATCTATGCAACATTTTAAATAACATATTAAATTCATCATCTGTTAAGCACCAATTAAGAAATACATTATTTTGCTCCTGTTGCTGTTGCTGCCATTGGGGTTATTCAGTGAAGATTCCTGGGAAATAAATTTGTGAGTCTTTCTATAATTGAAGATTTCTTTATTTTACCCTCACAGTAGATATCATTTACCTGGAAAGAAGATTCTGATTTCAAAATAATTCTCTGACCCAAATTTTGAATGCTTTGTCTAAAAGTGTTTTCTCCTTTTCTATTAATGTTAAGATATTTATAGGATATTCAATTTCAATTAATTTATAAATAATCTATTTTTTCTCAGAATGCATATTTCCTTCCATTTTGGCTATTTTGATTTTATAATACTTATTTTTAAAGAGAGAAATGTAGAATATAACTTAATTAAATTTCAAAAGGATGTGTGTAATTTGTTTTATTTTTCCATGCTATTCACATTTAGTAAGACTTTTTCAATTTGAAAATCCCTGTTTTATACATTTATGGAAATTTGTCTTCTATTATTCTACTGATATTTTTCTTGTTTCTATATCCATTATACTATTGAAAGGTTGTTGTTGAATCACTCGAATACACCGGGATTCTTGGCCCCCGGAGGAGAAGAATTCAATCCGGGGCCAGAGACGAGGCTTGATCGCTTAGAGCTTTTGTGTAATAAAGTTTTATTAAAGTATAAAGGAGACAGAGAAAGCTTCTGACATAGGCATCAGAAGGGGGCAGAAAGAGTACCCCCTTGCTAGTCTTCAGCTGGATGTTATATAGTCACTAGCAGTCTGTTAATGAAAGAAAGGAATGTCTTATAATTCAGAATAGCATCAGGCCCCTCGCCCATAAGATGCATTTTGGGATAATTTTGGGCCATAAAATAATTGATTGGAATCTTAAAGAAGGGCAGACCACCATACAAATAGTTTCATTTACATAGATTAGGGGAACAATATCTGAGTATAACATACTGGTTTGTCAAGTAGGTTTTGGGCCCAGAGGTGGAACCGACTTGGAGACTGAGTTTGGGGTAAAGCTGTAGTACATTAGCATAGCTTAAGACAAACATTTCCATAAGAAAAAGGCATTGGTTATCTCTAGGCTCAAGAATAGCTAACTTCAGGTGAAACCAGGTGTCATTATGGCAACACAGTATTTTAAGAGAAACCTCTCTTTAAATTTGTATAGAGAAGGAAAAAAATATTGCTAGTTTGTTTCCTCCTGCCGCTTAAGAGAGATAAAAATGTCTGACACTTGCAGGCTATTTCCTCCATTTGGAGACCCCTGGCTTTCCTGCCTGTTACCCTCTCACTATCTTTATAGAAAATTTATTAAGTGTAAATAAAATATGTTTTTACTTTTTCCCAAGACAAAATATGATGTGTCTGGAATTTTAGAAAAAGATAAAACCAGATTGATGTGCATCACTAATGAGGAGATGCTTAATGTGACTTTGAAAGATTAAGGCAACTGAAAGAGTTGCAGCAAACATCTCTTCTTTATGATTCGAAACAATATGCAGTCAGTATAATTTCCTTTGTCTCTCCCCTTCAATTTACAACTAGTAGCATATCCATACGGAGAAGGCAATGGCACCCCACTACAGTACTCTTGCGTGGAGAATCCTATGGACGGAGGAGCCTGGTGGGCTACAGTGCATGGGATCGTGAAGAGTCGGACACAACTGAGCGACTTCACTTTCACTTTTCACTTTCATGCACTGGAGAAGGAAATGGCAACCCACTCCAGTGTTCTTGCCTGGAGAATCCCAGGGACGGAGGAGCCTGGTGGGCTGCCGTCTATGGGGTCGCACAGAGTCGGACACGACTATCGTGACTTAGCAGCAGCAGCAGCAGCAGCATATCCATAACCCAAAGGTTCCTCTGTAGAGCACACTAGAACACCGGAGAGTTACATATAACTGTATGACTAAAGGTGGGGGCAGTGAACTTTGTAGAGGTTGCAGAACCAGGTGGGCAGTGGCAGCAGTGACCTCAATCAAGATCCAGCAGTCGTAACAGCAGTGATGACCACAGCATTGGCACTCCTTCTGGCAAAGGGGATCTAAGGTAAAAAGTGGTTACTAGAAGTCTACCTAGCTCTGTGAGCTACAGCTGAAAGGTTCTGTTGCGTTTCAGCCTTACTCAGCCCTCAGGGGACAGACATCTGTAACTTCAGGGAAGGAAAGGAAAGGGAAGGAAACAGACTAAAAAGAACATGGCTATCTGCCCCAGAATTTAGCCAGAGGACAATCCAGAATCTCTGGGATTCCCTCACTTGAGGATCTCCCCTAGAGGTCTATCATATACTCAAAGCCCTAAGGTCCAGCACATACTACCTGCCCCCGACTCCTCCCTCCGGCCAATTTTATTCCCAGCTACTTTTTCTTTTTAAAGTTTCCACACACAGCCAGATCAATCTATGGGGAAAAGTCAAAACTGCATGCTGGGAAACAGTAGAAAGGCCTCTAATTGACAACCTGTTGGACTGTTAGAATCAAAGTAGACAAAGCTTTACTTTCAAATATATATATTATTATTAATTTTATATGATATAGAATATTCAGTTCAGTTCAGTCACTCAGTCATGTCCGACTCTTTGTGACCCCATGAATTGCAGCACACCAGGCTTCCCTGTCCATCACCAACTCCTGGAGTTTACCTAAATTCATGTCATTATCTTTTTATACAGACTGACACACCTTCCCAGGTGGCGCTAGTGGTAAAGAACCTGCCTTCCAATGCAGGAGACATAAGAGATGTGGATACAATCCCTGGGATGGGAAGACCCCCTGGAGTAGGAAATGGCAACCCACTCCAGTATTCTTGCCTAGAGAATTCCATGGACAGAGGAGTCTGGCGGACTGCATTCCATAGGGTCACAAATAATGGGGTATGACTAAAACAACATAGCAGACACCTTGGGAAACCATCCAATTGTCCTTCATTTGTTCAAGCATTCGTTTTTAAAAATAGTCAGTGCAAGGACTATGCTGGAGATACAGCAGGGATTAATATGAATTTGATATTTCCCATTTTCAGTCTAGGAAACAAACAGGAGTAAAGACCATTGCCAGGAACAATCCTGGCAATATAACTTATTATATGGCAAAAATTGTTCTGAGGATACAGCTGTGAGAAAGACAATGGTATTTGTTCTTAAGTTGTTCACAATTCTGTAGTGGAAAGCCAGGACTGTATTCTTAAATTAGGTTGCCAGAGCAATTTTGTAGTTCCAAGTTCAGAAAGACCATATGTAATTCTTTCTTTTTTTTTACTCGTTGATCCTGTTTTCTTTCTTTCTTGTTTTTTTTTTTTTTTTTTTAATTTAAAGATAATTGCTTAACAGAATTTCGTTGTTTACTGTCAAACCTCAACATAAATCAGCCATCAGTTCAGTTCAGTTCAGTCACTCAGTCGTGTCCAACTTTTTGCGACCCCATGAATTGCAGCACGCCAAGGCCTCCCTGTCCATCAACAACTCCTGGAGTCCACCCAAACCCATGTCCATCGAGTTGATGATGCCATCCAACCATCTCATCCTCTGTCATCCCCTTCTCCTCACGCCCTCAATCTTTCCCAGCATCAGGGTCTTTTCCAATGAGTCAGCTCTTTGCATCAGGTGGCCAAAGTATTGGAGTTTCAGTCTCAACATCAGTCCTTCCAATGAACACCCAGGACTGATCTTTAGGATGGACTGGTTGGATTTCCTTGCAGTCCAAAGGACTCTCAAGAGTCTTCTCCAACACCACAGTTCAAAAGCATCAATTCTTTGGCGCTCAGCTTTCTTTATGGTCCAACTCTAACATCCATACATGACCAGTAAAAAAACTATAGCCTTGACTAGATGGACCTTTGTTAGCAAAGTAATGTCTCTGCTTTTTAATCAGCCATAGGTATACATATATCCCCTCCCTTTTGAAATTTCCTCCCATCTCCCTCCCCATCCTATCCCTCTAGGTTGATACAGAGCCCCTGTTTGAGTTTCTTGAACCATACAGAAAATTCCCATTGGCTACCTATTTTACATATAGTAATGTAAGTTTCCATGTTACTCTTTCCATACATCTCACCCACTCCTCCCCTCTTCCCATGTCCATAAGTCTCTTCTCTATTTCTGTTTCTCCATTGCTACCCTGTAAATAAAATCTTCATTACTATTTTTCTTGATTCTGCATATGTGCATTGGAATACAACATTTATCTTTCTCTTTCTCACTCACTTCACACTGTAAAAACTTCTAGTACATAGAAGCAACCTAGATATCCATTGACAGATGAATAGATAAAGAAGTTGTGGTACATATACACGATGGAATATTACTCAGCCATAAAAAGGAATGCAATTGAGTCAGTTTTAATGAGGATCTTGCTTTGATTTATGTCATTGAGTGTTCTGTCTATGTTTTCCTCTAAGAGATATGTTTCTGGTCTTACATTTAGGTCTTTAATCCATTTTGAGTTTATCTTTGTGTATGGTGTTAGAACGTGTTCTAATTTCATTCTTTTACCTGTAGCTGTCCAGTTTTCCCAGCACCATTTATTGAAGAGGCTGTCTTTGCCCCCATTGTATATTCTTGCCTCTTTTTATCAAAAATAAGGTACCCATAGGTGCTTGGGTTTATTTCTGGGCTCTCTATCTTGTTCCATTGGTCTATATTTATGTTTTTGTGCCAGTACCATACTGCCTTGATGACTGTAGCTTTGTAGTATAATCTGAAGTCAGGAAGGTTGATTCCTCCAGCTTCGTTTTCTTTCTCAAGACTGCTTTGGCTATTCACGGTCTTTTGTGTTTCCATATGAATGGTGACATTTTTTGTTCTACTTCTGTGAAAAATGCCATTGGCAATTTGATAGGGATCACACTGAATCTGTAGATTGCCTTTGGCCATATAGTCATTTTCACAATATTGATTCTTCCTACTCAGGAACATGGAATATCTCTCTACCTGTATATGTCATCTTTGATTTCTTTCATCAGTGTCTTATAATTTTCTGTGTATAGTTCTTTGTCTCCTTAGGTAAGTTTATTCCTAGATATTTAATTCTTTTTTTTGCAATGGTGAATGGGATTGATTCCTTAATTTCTCTTTGAGATTTTTCATTGTTAGTGTATAGAAATGCAAGTGATTTATGTGTATTGATTCTGTATTCAGCAACTTTGCTAAATTCACTGATTAGCTCTAGTAATTTTCTGATACTATCTTTAGGGTTTTCTATGTACAGTATAATGTCATCTGCAAGCAATGAGAGCTTTATTTCTTCTTTTCCAACCTGGATTCCTTTTATTTCTTTTTCTTCTCTGATTAGTGAAGCTAGGACTTCCAGAATTATGTTGAATAACAGTGGTTTAAGTGGACAACTTTGTCTTCTTCCTGATCTTAGGGGGAACGCTTTCAGTTTTTCGCCATTGAGAATAATGTTTGCTGTGGACTTATCATATATGACTTTTACTATGTTGAGGTTATGCCCATTTTGATCAATTAATAAGGAACAGAGGATTCCTGACAGATCCAAAACAGCACACAGGAAGCCTCCTGTTAAATGCTTCCTGACAATTTTGTAGCTCTTTTTCCTTCTCTTGTATTTCTTGACTATATAAATCCCTTTAACATTTGTTGTAAAGCTGGTTTGGTAGTACTGAATTCTCTTAACTTTTGCTTGTCTGAAAAGCTCATTATTTCTCCACCAATTTTGAATGAGATCCTTGCCAGGTACAGTAATCTTGGTTGTAGATGTTTCCCTTTCAGTAGTTTAAATATATCCTGCCATTCCATTCTAGCCTGCAGAGTTTTGGCTGAAAGATCAGCTGTTAAGCCTGTGGGGTTTCCCTTGTATGATACTTGTTACTTTTCCCTTGCTGCTTTTAATATTCTTTCTTTGTGTTTAGTCTTTGTTAGTTTGATTAGTATGTATCTTGGCATGTTTCTCTTTGGGTTTATCCTGTATGGGACTCTTTGTGCCTCTTGGACTTGATTGACTGTTTCCTTTTCCATGTTGGGGAAATTTTGAAATATAATATCTTCAAAAATTTTCTCACACCTTTTCTTTTTCTCTTCTGCTTCTGGGACCCTGTAATTCAAATGTTGCTACATTTGATATTGTTCCTGAGGTCTCTGAGACTATCCTCAGTTCTTTTCATTCTTTTTACTTTATTTTGTCTTCAGAAGTTATTTCCACCATTTTATCTTTCAGCTCACTGATTCGTTCTTCTGCTTCAGATATTCTGCTATTGATTCCTTCCAGGGCATTTTTAATTTCAGCAATTGTGTTGTTTATCTTTGTGTGTTTATTCATTAATTTTTCTAGGTCCTTGTTAATCGATTTTGCATTTTCTCCATTTTGTTTTCAAGGTTTTGGATCATCTTTACTATCACTATTCTTTTTTAGGGAGTTTGCCTATTCCCTCTTCATTTATTTGGACATCTGTGTTTCTAGTTTTTTATTCATCTGTGTAGTATTTCTCTGCCTATGTATTATTATTATTATTTTACTTATTGTGTTTGAGGTCTCCTTTTCTCAGGCTTCATGGTTGAATTCTTTCTTCCTTTTGGTTTCTGCCCTCCTAAGGTTGGTCCAGTTTTTTTGTGTACGCTTTGTAGGAGATTTGTGCTGAGTTTTTGTTTGTTTATTTGTTTGTTTTTCTTCTGATGGACAAGGCTGAGTGAGGTGATAATCCTGTCTGCTGGTGACTGGGTTTGTATTTTTGTTTTGTTTGTTGTTTAGATGAATCCTGCACAGGTTGCTACTGGTGGTTGAGTGATACTGGGTCTTGTATTCAAGTGGCTTCCTTTGTGTCAGTTCTCACTATTTGATACTCCCTATGGTTAGTTCTCTGGTAATCTGACACCTTGAAGTCAGTGCTCCCACTCCAAAGCCTCAGGGCTTGATCTTGGGTAAGGAACGAAGATTCCACAAGTGGTTTGTTATGGCATTCAGTGAGATTTAAAAATATAGTCAAAAATGAGAAAGCAAAGATGAACCCCAGACAAATGGCAGGTACAAAATCAGGCAAATAATAATTAATATAATGGAATACACACATGCACATATACACCCATGAACAGGGTCAAAACAGCCCAACAAAAATAAAGTACAATAGATTGACCTGGTGAACAAAGGAAATCAAAAATTATATTTACCAGTAGAGAACAAAACTAACTAAAGCACAAAGCAGAAAACAAAACTAAAGCAAGGTGGCAAGTGGGCAATAAAGCAATGAAAACAAAACTAACAAATATGTTGAAAGGAAAAGAAAGAAAGTAAAGAAGGAAAGAATAGATATGCAAAGTTAAATAGAGGTAGATGAAGAAGATTTATATACATTAAAGGTTAACTGCAAGGGGAAAAGAACAGTAGGAAAAGCAAACAAAGGAATAAATGTAGAAAAAATATAATAGGTTTAAAAATATTAAAAGTTAAAATTATAAAAAAGAGAAAAGCAAAAAAGGAAAACGGAAGAATAAAGAAAAAAGGAAAACTCCACAGAACTGCAGAAGCCCAATATAGATGCAGCAGTTTATAACAACAATAAAAACTGTGACTGAATATACACATATACATATACACCCATAAGCAAAATCAAATCAGTCCAACAAAAATAAAGAATAGATTGACCCAGTGAACAAAGGAAACCAAAAGTTATATCTACCAGATATAACTAAATACAAAGTGGAAAACAAAACTATAGCAAAGTGCCAATTGCAAAATAAAGCAATGAAGGTAAAACTAACAAATATGTTGAGAGGAAAGGAAAGAAAGAAAAGGAAGGACTATATATGCAAAGTTAAATAGAGGTAGATGAAGAATATTTATATACATTAAAGATTAACTGCAAGGGGAAAAGCACAGTATAAAAAGCAAAGAAAGGAATAAATGTAGAAAAAAATTTTAGGTTTCAAAAATTAAATTTTTAGGTTTAAAAAATTAAAAAAGAGAGAGAGAGAAAAAAAGGAAACTCCACAGAACTGCAAAAATGCAACGTAGAGGCAGAGGTTTATGACAACAATTAAAAAAAAAAATGTGACTGAGGAAAAAAAAAAGTTCCAAAAAACTTAATTAGATTCCAACTATGGAATCTAATCCAATAAAATTGACAACTACAATGGGGGAGGGGAGAACAAATAAGAAAGAAAAAAGAATTTACAGAGCAAGTCAAAACATAAGAATAATAAATGTTTTTCTTCAGTCACTGTTGTCAGAATCCTTTCCCTCACTGGGAGTCACACCACCTTACCTCCGTCACTCAGTCATGTCCAACTCTGCTACCCCGTGGAGTATAGCCCACCAGGCTCCTCTGTCCATGGGGTTTTCCAGGCAAGAATACTGGAGTGGGGATCTTCCCAACCCTGGGATCCAACCCAGGTCTCCCACATTGCAGGCAGATGCTTTAACCTCTGAGCCACCAGGGAAGCCCCCTCACCTCCCTAGGATGCCCTCCAACACTGGAATCCAGATATCAGGACCTGTTGTAGGGGAAGCTCAGATTCTCATCTGGTCCAGCTCCTCTGTGTTCTTGCCTCCAACACCCACAGCTATCAAAATTAATGTGTTTTCTTTTGTGGGAGCTCTCAATAACCTTTTATATATTCCATAGACACAGAGTCTCCCTAGTTGATCATGTGGATTTAATCTGCAGCATGTACTACTGTGGGAAAGTTTTGGGTTTTCTTCCTTAGTCACGCTGCTGCTGGGTTTCAATTGTGGTTTTATTTCCACCTCTGCTTGTGGGTCATCCACTGGGATTTGCTCCCGAGGCTGCCCTGGAGGACTTGGGTTTGCCCCTGTGTGGGCCAGGTGTGGAGGTGGTGCAGCTGCCTGGGTTGCAGGGGTTCTGGCAGCACCAGGTACTCAGGGAAGTTGGCGACTAGGGCAGCAGGAAATATAACGCTCTAGAAGGGTAATGGCAACCAGTATTGGCCAATACCGCTCCAGTATTCTTACCTGGAGAACCGCCCTCCCTGACAGAGAAGCCTGGCAGCTACAGACTACAGGGTCGCAAAGAGTCAGACAGGACCGAAGCTACCCTGCACGCATAGACGCAAGATTTTTTCACCTGTGGCAACTCTGCCTCAGTGAGAGTTGAGTGTGAAGGTGGCACAGTTGCTTGGTGTGCAGTGCCCTGGTGGCACCAAGTGTGCAAGGACACAGACTGCCTCCACCGCAGGAGTTATGGCCCTATCGGAGTCTTTTTTTGAGCCTTTTGTACCCGGCGATCAGAAGGCCTCTTTGGCCAGTGTTTCTCCATAGCTCCACTTGGTCAGGCACTTAGAGGGCTTCCTTGCCTGGTCTCCTTCTCTGCTGTTTGGCGTGTCAGGAACATAGAGGGGACCCCCGACTGGGGTCCTACTCTGTAGATCTGGGCATCAGGCACTTAAAGGGGCACCCTGGGTGGTGTCCTACCCTGTAGTTCAGTGTGTCAGGTGTTTGATGTCCCAGCCTCTCTATTGTTCAGATGCCAATGCCTGTGTGTTGGAGGAGAGAGGCTATGGGGATGGCTCTACCCACTTTGCCTGACTCAGCAGTATCACCTTGCTTCCATGGCTGACCGGCTTTCCTCCACAGGCATTTCCCATCACAATCTGCTTCACATCCCCTCGATCTGTCTTTCCATAGTCGATAGCAGCCTTCACCCTGAGATTGCTCCACAATCCCTAAACTCCAGCTCCCAGCTGCTGTACCTTCCAGGGGATCTACATCCTTGTTCAGGATATGTATGGCTGCGGCAAGGACTGTCCGATTCTCATTCCATTTATGCTGCCACAGATCAACTCTTTCACTTTCAGCCTTAAATGCTTCTCCTCTGACTCACACAATCGCCCCGATGTGGGAATCAGACCTCTGATTCAGTTCTCCCACCTGCTGAGGGCAGATCCAGTCCTACTAACACTCCTGTTTTTCCCCCAGTTCCTTCATCCTACTGAGCTTTGCGTGGGTCTATATATTACTTTCCACTGGTCAGGCATTCCTGTATGCTCGCCGCTGGTGTTCTGCATGCACTTCTGTGTCTGAAGGTGTATTTCTGATGTAATTGTGGAGAGAGATGTACTCCACGTCCACCTACTCCATATGTAAAATTTTAAAAGCATACATAAATAGAAGATGGTTTTATTGAAGAAATGTGCCTTTTCAGAGGAAGATCTTGGGTTGAGTCGTTAAGAAAATCATTGCTAGTTTGGTTGAAGGGATATGAGTGTGACTGGTCAAGTGAAATGCTGGTACGCCCAGTTAACAATTCTCTTCAATGAGTTACGCAGGGAGGAATTTTCTCTTCCTTTGTACATTAAGCATGACTTCACTGACACTTTGAGGTTGGTTGTTCAGGCAATGTTAGGAGATAAAACAATTTCAATAAACCTTGCTGTTCTCTGGATGATCACTGAAAGAAGCTTTCCTTTAAAACAGTTTATGAACAGAAGAAGCACAGGAAGGAAGCCATAGGCCCAATACAGCTGAAAAACTATTTTGTAAGTACAAATTTGATATCTTTCATAAAGAAGAGTGAGCAATTAGGTGGACGTGTACATGGGGTCATCAATAATGTAATTTCATTTGGGTACACAGCTGGAAGTGTTTGTTATCATTTAGCTATATGTATATAATCAGTATTTTCACTTATACAAGTGAAAGTATACAAGTATACAAGTATATATATATATATATATATATATATATATATATATACACACATACATATATAGGTCAGTACCTTGATAAATATAAGCCCTATGTGTGCATATCCTTAAATAAATGCCATGCTTTTCCTTTTAGGCCAGCATATATTTCAAGTCCATCCTATAACAATTAATTCAGAAATTAATTGTTACAGAAAGCTTTTTACAGAAATAACTGTTGTATAGACAAGTCAAGAGATGAGGCTGATGTCTGAAATAAGAGTAATTTAGAATGAATGTAATATGGACAAAAATTGAGATTTGACTTAATAAATAAACTAGAAAATAAATCACTGAGCCTATTCAGGGATAATATTTCAATTTGCAGGCTACATCAATACTGAGTTCATATGAATCCAATCATTAAAAGGTTACTTACTGTTGACCAGAATAAATTTCAACCTCCCAAAGCTAGCCATTACATAAAAGTAGTTTTATACTAAAGAGAAGAGATACTTTCACAGAGTAAAATAACTATAAAATGAATGAAAGTATTTCAAGGATATTAGATATTAGCAAAGTAGTTCTTTACAAAAATGCTCCATTAGGAATAAAGATCAAATGTTTTCTATAGAAAATAATGATGGGATTTAATATTGGAGGTGTCAGCTATGAAGACCACATGGTTATTGTGAGAAATAACATTTAACCTTTCTCTTGTGGCTGATGGAGGCCAATGCAGTATTTTATTATCAACAATGGCAGGTGATTTATTACCAGTGTTTCTACTCCAGTAAAGCCACATTAGGCTGTGCTTGATGTATCATTTGTTATCTTCAACACCCCTGCACACTTCCTGCATGCATAATTTCTTTGTTCTAGCAAATTTTAAACATAGAAGTGTAAATATTTGAGTAATTATTCCAGATTAATTTACCTATGGAGGTAAAATCGACAAGCTAAATAGATTATGCCAGACAATGTCTGACGTAATCATAAAGTTCTGGCTTCAGGAAGAAGGATGGTTATATCTCTGAAACATCCACTATGCATAATGGTACATTAGTGTAGATACAGCAGTGACACAGAATAAATCACAGGCAAACTTTTAGAAGGGAATACAATTTTGTGAAATAAATTCAGGTCAGAGAGCTTTCAACAGTTTCTGTTTTCAGAACTTACTACCTAAAAAAAAAAAAAAAAAAAAAATCCATCAAATAAGTCTGAAATTCCTTAGCAGATGCACCGAGAGTGGTTTCCCTATCTTCAACTCACCTGACTATTTAATATCAATGTGGAAGCAAATTTAGGAATATCAAAACAGTTATATCCTCTAAAATTTCACATTTTATATATGCATCCCTGAAGAGTATTAGAAACTTTGGATTGTAAGTTTTTGCTTCCATAAAATGTGGTTAATGATCATCACTCTTAAATACAGAATGAAGTTTTTCCATGTGTTTTTCTTTCAGTCAATGATCATAAATATTGACTAAATTTACATAGTGTTTTAAAAAAGGTTCTTCTCTGTGTGGTGTTTTATTTTATGAGAAGTGTTCTCAACCACTTTAATTCATAACTTCTCTCTATTTCTATATTTACTCTGCCCACAGGAACAGAATAGTAGAATAATTTAATGTGGTAAATTTGGAAAGCACAAGAATATTTATACAAGTTCAAAACTATCCAACATAAAACAAGATAAAATTCTCAGTTTCTGGCATTGAATCTAATGTTAAAAGGCCAGCCAAAAAAAAGAGTACAAAAACCATACCACAAATAAGAACAAAATCAATCAACAGATACCAAGAACAGACCCATATATAAACATTATAGAGAAGATAAGTCTGGGAGTATTTTTAGCAGTGACTGCTGCTGCTTTCACCCAGCTAACCCCACAACTGGTATCTCTCTGAATTCTTCCTAATCTTCCCTGTGAACTCCTGAAGGAGTCCTGAAGGAAAAGCTTCCAAAAGAATTTTAACTTCTTAGTATATTTACAATTCTTAATGGCTACAGTCTCAGAATAGCTCATAACCAAATTTTATCAATTCACTAAAACTGGTTTATTCTTTTTTTCTTTTTCTAGGTAATGTTTTTTTGTTAGTTTTATTGAAATTTAGCTGATTTACAATGTTATGTTAGTTTCTGGTATACAGGAAAATGATTCAGTTATACATACATATTATTTTATATTCTTTTACATTATGGCTTATTACAGGATACTGAATATATTAACAGTTCCCTTTGTTATACAGTAGGACTTTGTTGTTTATATATTTCATATATAGAGTAGTTTGTATCTGCTCTTCATAAACTCCTAATTTATCCCTCCCAACCCTCTTCCCCCTTTGGTAACCACAAGTTTGTTTTCTATGTCTGTGAGTCTGTTTCTCTTTTGTACATAAGTTCATTTGTGTCATATTTTAAATTCTACATATAAGTGACATCATAAGGTATTTGTCTTTCTCTGTTTGATTTACTTCACTTAGTATGATAATCTCTAGATCCAATCATATTGCTGCAAATAGCATAATTTCATTTTTTTTCATGGCTGAGTAGTATTCAATTGTGTCTACACATTTTATTTATCCATTTATCTGTTCATGGACATTTAGGCTGTTTACATATCTTGGCTATTGTAAACAGTGCTGCTATGAACACTGCAGTATATATAACTTTTTAATTGGAGTTTTCTTTGGATATATGCCCAGGAGTAGGATTTCTGGGCTTCCCTGGTGACTCAGATGTTAAAGAATATGCCTGCAATGCAGGAGACTGGGGTTCTATCCCTGGGTCAGGAACACCCCCTGAAGAAGGGAATGCCAACCCACTCCAGTATTCTTGCCTGAAGAAGTCCATGGACAGAGGAGCCAGGCAGGCTACAGTCCATGGGGTCACAAAGAATTGGACAAGACTGAGTGACTAACATACATGGTAACTTCAATTTTAGTTTTTTAAGAAACCCCCACACTGTTTTACATAGCAGATATACTAATTTATATTCCCACCAATAGTGTAGGAGGGTTTTCTCAATACCCTCTCCAGCATTTGCTATTTGTAGGCTTTTTAAGGATGGCCAATCTAACCAGTGTGAGGTGATACCTCATTGTCCATTTATTTCTCTGATAATTAGTGATGTCAAGCATCCTTTAATATGCCTATTGGCATATATTCATCTCTATATCATCTCTGGAAAAAAAAAAGTGAAATTTAGATCTTCTTCCCATATCTTGATTGGGTTGTTTGTATTTGTTCTGTTTTGTTTTTTTGGTTATTGATTTTTATGAGCTGTTAGGCTCTTGTCATTCACATCATTTGTAAATGTTTTCTTCCAGTCCATATCTTGTATTTCTGTTTTTTTAATGGTTTCCTTTGCTGTTCAAAAGCTTATAAATTTAAGTCTCAATGCTTATTTTTGTTATTATTTCCTTGAGACACTGACCTAAGAAAACCTTGGTATTATTTATGTCAGAGGATGTTTCTCCTCTGCTCTGTTTTAGGAGTTTTATGGTGCCATGTCTTATGTTCAAATCTTTAAGTTATCTTGAGTTCATTTTTGAGCATGGTATGAGGGTTCTAACTTCATTTATTTACATGTGGCTCTCCATCTTTCCCAACACTACTTGCAGAAGACACTGTCTTTTCTCCACTGTAAAACTCCACATAAGAACTACTAGAACTGATGAATATATTCTTCAAGGTAGCAGAACACCAGATTTACACACAGAAATAAGCTGCATTTTTTTAAACTAACAATGAAATATTAGCAAGTGAAAAAATTTTTAAATACCTTTTAAAATATTATCAAAAAATTAAAAAAATACTTAGAAATAAACCCAGCCAAGGAGATGAAAGACTTATATGATGACAACTATAAAGCACTGGTAAAGAAAACTGAAGATGATTCAAAGAAATGGAAAGGTATTCCATGCTCTTGGATTGGAAGAATTAATATTGTTAAAGTGGCCATACTACCCAAAATGATCTACATATTTAATGGGATTCCTATCAAATTATTCATAATATTTATTACAGCACTATAATAAACCATTCTAATATTTATATGGAACAACAAATGACCAAGATTTGACCAAGAATCCTGAGGAAAAAGAACAAAGCTGGAGGCATAACTCTCCTAGACTTTAGACAACACTTCAAAACTATAGTAATCAAAAGAGTGTAGTATTGCCACAAAAACAGACATGTAGATCATTGGAAAGGGACAGAGTGCTCAAAAATAAATCCACATACTTTTGGTCAATTAATCTTCAACAAAGGAGGTTAGAATATACAATGGAAGAAAGATAGTCTACTTTATTCTTCCTACTAGCTTGCATTGTGAAGTTGCTCAGTCGTGTCCAACTCTTTGCGACCCCATAGACTGTAGCGTACCAGGCTCCTCTGTCCATGGGATTTTCCAGGCAATAGTACTGGAGTAGATTGCCATTTCCTTCTCCAGGGGATCTTCCCATCCCAGGGCTCGAACCTGGGTCTCCCGCACTGTAGACAGACGCTTTACTGTCTGAGCCACCAGGGAAGTCTGCATTGTAGCTTGCATTGTAGTCTGCAGCTTTTGTCCTAGACAAGCAACTGCTACGGTCTTCTATCTTTCTATAAGCCCCTGTTACCTTCTAGATTTGGGGTTAGTTGTGGTGATAATCACCCTCACAGCAGAAAGCAAAGATGACCTAAAAAGCCTCTTGATGAAAGTGAAAGAGGAGAGGGGAAAAGCTGGCTTAAAACTCAACATTCAAAAAACTAAGATCATGATGGCATCCATCACATCACTTCATGGCAAACAGATGGAGAAACGATGGAAACAGTGACAGAGTTTATTTTCTTGGGCTAGAAAATCATTACAAATGCTGACTGCAGCCATGAAATTAGAAGATGCTTGCTCCTTGGAACAAAAGCTATGGCAAACCTAGACAGCACATTATAAAGCAAAGACATTATTTGCCGACAAAGGTCCATTTAGTCAAAGATATGATTTTTCCAGTAGTCATGTATGGATGTCAGAGTTGGACTATAAAGAAAGCTGAGTGCCAAAGAATTGATGCTTTTGAACTGTGGTGTTGGAGAAGACTCTTGAGAGTCCCTTGGACTGCAAGGAGATCCAACCAGTCCATTCTAAAGGAGATCAGTCCTGAACATGCATTGGAAGGACTGTTGCTGAAGCTGAAGCTCCAGTACTTCGGCCACCTGATGCAAAGGGCTGACACATTGGAAAAGACCCTGATGCTGGGAAAGACTGAAGGCAGGAGGAGAAGGGGACAACAGAGGATGAGATGGTCAGATGGCATCACTGACTCAATGGCCATGAGTTTGACCAAGCTCTGGGAGATGGTGAAGCACAGGGAAGCCTGCTGTGCTGCAGTCATGGGGTCACAGAATTGTGCATGACTGAGTGACTAAAGAACAGCAATAGTGCTGATTAGGTGAAAAAGTTTAAGGAATTCAGGAGAAACCAAGTGTATCTTTGCACCTATAGTTGAGAGTAAGTTCTACTGTGGATTTTAGTTAGAATACTGAAGTTTTGAAATGATTTGTTTCCTAGGGTGTATTTTGACTTTAAGAGACAAAGCCGTGATTATTTCTGTGATGCCAATCAAAATTTATAAATTTTTCATTAGTCATTCAAAAATCTGTAAATTAAATGTCATTATTTTAATTTAACCTCTTCCCGCTTCTATAAGAACTTCCTATGATTTTTTCTATTTCAAGAGATTTTCTGTAGTTCTGATGTAATATTTGGTCAATATGTTTTATTTACCATATCCTTCTTCAACATATCTAAATCTTCTTTTTAGAAAAGTTTAAAGACAGAAATATAAGAAACATGTAAGAGTCAAATAAATTATTAATCTCTCTTTAAACTCTATGATATAAGAGGCAGAATAAACTTTTTCTTCAGCTCAACACTGTGAAGGTGCTTTATACAATTTAGTTTTGTTTAATTTAAAAAATCCTATGAATTAGATGTCATGATTATTTACTTTCCAAAAGAAGAGTGAGACTAAGAGTTTTAAGCAGCTAGCATCAAGTTGCTACTAAGTAACCAGCAAGAACAATCAAACTGAATTATGATTTGGAAGTCTATGTTTTAGGAAAACAAAATGGAGTTTATGGAGACTATATTCAACAGATATCTAGTATTTCACTCAAACACTACTTTTAGCTATTATTTTCTAACTTAATTTTTTACCCATTATTAGAAGAGTTGCATCAAAGAGAAAGCTTAATGATTGCAGTTTCAAGTCTAGAAAATTCATTGCTATGGGCATAAATGTATTAGCATATAGAAATGTAGTCAGGAAAACTGTAGAGGCACAATGTTACCCACTGAACTGCACATATATGCTATTTAGGTGTTCATGTGTATAAGAAGGATTATGTCATTGATTAAAAGATAAAACAGCTGCAAATTGCATTTTAAAATATACATTTATAAAACCCTTTAAAATTTAAAGTTTTTGCAAATTCACAAATTGTTAAATCATTTATACAATTTGCCTTCATTAGAGTTATAAAAGTTGAATAATGCAATATTTTCTTGTTCAAATAACAAGAGGTAAGTAATCTATTTTCTGATGTTAATAGTTATCTTGTAATTAAATTATCTTAGAACTGATATAAGCATCATTTGAACTATGAATAAAGAGTAAATTAAATATAATAGTTGCAGATTTTTTTGGTGGCTCCGACAGTAAAGAATCTGCCTGCAATGCAGGAGACCTGGGTTTGATCCCGGGTTGGGAAGATCCCCTGGAGAAGGGAACAGCTACCCACTCCAGTATTCTGGTCTGGAAAATTCCATGGGCAGAGGAGCCTGGCAGGCTATAGTCCATAGTGTCACAAAGAGTCAGACAAGACTGAGTGACTTTCACTTTCACTTTGCAGCTTTTTAAAATAGTTTTGTAAAGTTTCATAGTTGTAACAAAAGAAATTCATTTCATAAAATAGTGGATTAAAGTGTTTGTTTTTCTTATAATTTCTTTTATAAGAAATAATTCATGGATATTGAAGGCTACCTTATTCCAGAGATAAAAAATGAATAACAGAATTATCTATGACTTCTGATGACATATATATTGATGCCTTTCCTGTTTAATTTAGACATTCAGTTATCTAATTATCCCTTGTGATTTTAAAAATTAAATTGTTGATAAAATATTTTTATTATTTACATAAGCGAATTGGTTGTTCATTGAAATGTCAGTCAATATGATGAATACAATCAGAAAACAAGTTAAAATAGTAGTGCATTGTCTGGGTTATTAAGATAAATAACTGGTCAGTTACCAGTAAACAGTAGAACTGTTTGTGTTCCACTAAGTTGAAATTTACTCATTTTTTCTGTTGTAGATGATTCATTCATATCAGTTGCCATGAGATTCCCCTTTCATTCTGTTTTTGGAAACTGATTATGAGAATACAGGGTAATGCTCACTTTCTTACATCTACTCACATGTAAAGAAGTCTTTGCAATATAAACGGAAGTAGTATTAGTGTTAATTCAATACTCCAAACAGGCTTTTTTAAAATTTTTCTATGCAAAGCTATTTGATACAACTTTTTCAAGAGACTTTCTACTAGAGGAAAAGAATGGGTGGAGAGGCGGTAGCGCGATATGAAGGTACAAGTGAAAGTGAAAGTCGCTTAGTCATGTCTGACTCTTTGTGACCCCATGGACTATACAGTCCATGAATTCTCCAGGCCAGAATACTGGAATGGGTAGCCTTTCCTTTCTCCAGGGAATCTTCCCAACACAGGTATCAAACCCAGGTCTCCCATATTGCAGGAAGATTCTTTACCAGCTGAGCCACAACTGAAGCCCAAGAATACTGGAGTGAGTAGGCTGTCTCTTCTCCAGTGGATCTTCCCAACAAAATGAAAAGGAAACCTACTGAATGGGAAAAAAAATACTTGCAAATCATATATCTGAAAAGGGGCTAATATCCAAAAATACATAGAAACTTAAGCAATTCAGTAGTAAAAGAACAAATAATTTTAATTAAAAAATTGGCAGAGAATCTAGATAGACATTTTTCCAAAGGAGACATGCAGATGGTCAACAGGTACGTGAAAAGATTTCACTAAAACTTAGAGAAATGCAAATCAAAGCCACAAAGGGATAACACCTCATACCTGTTAGAATACCAAGAGACAATTGTAGTGATGATACAGAGAAAAGGGAACTTTTGTGCACTATTGATGAGAATATAAATTGGTGCAGCTTCCATGGTAAACAATATTGAGGTTCCTCAAAACATTAAAAGTAGAACAACCATATGATCCAGCTATCCCATTTTTAGGTTCATACCCAAAGGAAAATCAAACTGTATATTGAAGCTACATCTACGCTCACACATTCCCCTGCAGTATTATTCACAGTAGCAAAAATGTGGAAACAACCTAAGTGTCTGTCAGTGGATGAATGGATAAGAAAGTGTGCATATAAATACAGTGAAATATTATTCAGCTGTGAGAATGAAATTGGATTGGATTTCTTCTTCAAACCGGGGTCTCCTGTATTGCATAATGCAGACCTTATGAAGGCATAAGGTCACCTCTAATTCATGCTTAATTTATATTGCTTTATACAATATATTATATTTTAACTTAACTAGCAGTTTTTGACCTTAGAACTTAATGCATTCAATATAAATGCATTTAATACTGAACAATCCACTTAATAGTTCAGAATCTTAATCTCTTATAAATGATGGCCATAATAATGCCCATTTCAAGATTTATTGTGAGACTCAAGAAACTCAGTGTAAATGCTTATTAGTATGCAATGTTTCTTGTAAATATAAGACATGACCATTACTTTTCTTCATTATAGTTCCCCTGTTGGAGTCTCTGCTCAAGATAGTAATTTGAGTACCTTAATAATTTTTTTTCCTTCATATAATAAGGTCCATATAAATAACAATCTACACCCTATTTAACAAAGAAATTATTTCATTCTCAAATAATACGAGTGAAATTTCTTCTCTCCTCAGAATAGGTTTGGTATGATTGGAAATATTTATGATACATGTGGCACATATTATCTCTTAAGAGTTCAAAGCAAATGTGCTTGGGGAAGCAATGAACTTTTTTATTAGCAGATAGGAAAAACACAAGTGACAATTGTGTAGAAAGAATTAGAGAAATCTGTAGAAAGAATCAGAGAAACTTATCTCTAAATATAGCCCTTATCACACTGCATAATATAGGTAAGTTTCTAATTTAGAATTACTTTATTTGCCCTGTAAATATTAAGGCATCTATCTTACAGTTTTTGAAGAGAAACAGTATGAAATTACATACATATCTTTATGTGAATGATGTACAAAGTGAGACAAAGGTTTTGCTTTGTTTTAGTTTGTTTTGTTTTAAATTGGAGTATATTTTTAAGAGTAAAATTTCTTATATAAGCCATTTTATGATGTATGATTTACATATGATAAGCTGTGCATATTTAATATGTACAGTTGATAAGTTTGGAGACAAGGATGAACCCATGAAACCAGCACCACAATCTATGCCATAAACATATACATTGACTTCAAAAATTTCCTCATGCCTTGTCTATTTAATATTAGTTTTCTTATAAAAATACCTAATTTACCTTCTTAAAAATGTTTTAAGTATATAATCTAATGTTAACTACAGACACTGTGCTCTCTATCTCTAGTACATTTCTAGGAGCTATTTATCTTGAATAAATGAAATTTTGTACCATTTTTCTCATTTCTCTCTCCCTCCAGTCTCTGGAAACTATCATTCCATTTTCTGTTTTTTTGAATTTGAATATTTTAGATTTCTCATCTAAGTGATATCACACAGCCCTTCTGTGTCTGGCTTATTCCACATAGAATAATGTCCTCCAGACTCATCTATGTTGCTGCAAATAACAGGTTTCCATCATTTTTAAGGCTAAATAATATTTAATTTAGGTATGTACCATAATTTTTTTACCCTTTTATTGGTCAGTGGAGATTCAGTTTGTCTTGGCTATTATGAATAATGCTGCAGTGAACATGGGAGCAAAGATCCCTCTTTGAGAGTCTAATTATACTTCCTTTGGATACATACCATAATGGGAACTACTGGATCATATGATAGTATTACTTTTAATTTCTTGAGGAGTCGTCATTACTGCTATTCATAGTTCTTGCATCAATTTACATTTCAACCAACAGTGTACAAGGATTACCTTTTCTCCACATCTTTGCTAACACTTTGTTTTTAATAAGTCACCCTAACAAATGTGAACTTTTGAGTAGGAGTGCTTTTATCTGGTAGATGATCTCAGAAAACAACAATAGGGAAGTAAGGAGTCAGAAAAGATGAAAGGCTGCCAAGTAAAGGCATACTTTCAAGTGTGTTACTACTCCAGGGAATCTGAGTACATTCCTACTGTTGAAGTTTGAAAGCCAGTATAGTATACATTTCTCATTGCAGTACCACTTAGAGGTGCTATCCCATCCTTGACTGATGACCCTCTGGAAAAGACTTCACATTGCTGACACTTCTGTTCTGCTGTGTTCATGGGGAGAGCAGATCAATGCAGGCAGAGAGCCTTTAAACACAGAGACACAGGTTCTGGCATTTAGAGGTCTGGGCTACACACACAGAAATGGGAAGAGCAAGGGGATTAGGATGGACCAATGGTTTTGTCTGTTGTTGACCCATTCACAGCTCAGATCTACACCATATTATAGTCATACAAACTATGAATGTTTCTTGAAGGTAATAAGTAGTCATAATATTTGAAGAAAAGATTTACAACAAGATAGTTGGTGTGTCAAGCTATCATGCCATTTCTAGGCATGATAGGTACAGCTGCCCAATCATGGTTATGATCATGGAATCTATAAATGAGTTCAGAGTACATCTCAAGTCCTAGACATGTTTCTCTGACCTCACTCTGTAGTAAGAACAACTATCTCACGATGATAAGGATTAATTAGTCTGAACATTTTAGTGGCCCCTTTCTTTGTGTGTTGGTCTACTCACAGGAAGAACTCAAATGATCAGGTGGCAGCTTTACCTTTTATTTTAGTGGAATCTTTATTCTGTCCATTAATAGAACTATCCCTCCACAGAAACCTGGACCTCTAGTCTAGCAGAGACTACAACTGTGAAAATAGGAAGCAGAAATTCCCCAAGTGGGTACTTCTTCCACTCTCCTGGTGTGGAGACACATGTATTCTATCTAAAGCAACACACCACCAAATGGTAGCCATTGGCTCAAAAAGTCTTGAAATCCTTCAGAGTTTCATGCCCAACTAGATGCTGTAGCATGCCTTAAGTCCAGTTCAATATTTTATTAGTCTCACGACTTCTGTATGATGTGGTACATGGTAGGAAAAGGGATTATCAAGGTCATGTGCTCATTCATCATAATGTGGGTCCACCTTGTGCCAACAGGCTAGCCACGGGATGTTGTTTTCATGTCAATGGGAGAGACAGAAGAGAGAAAAAAGAAACACATGAGGCTGCTTTAGCTCTAGGCTTCACATCACCACAATGTCATTTCAGGTTCATGCCACTGGTCAAAGTGAAAAGTCAAAGGATGAGGAAATAAAACAGCCCACAACTAAACAATGCTAAGTATATAGATTCACATAGTGGTGAAGAGTTTGGGATAGTCCTTCACTTTATCACACAAACTGACTTAAAAAATAGTGTTCTAATTTTTAAGACTAAAAATAATGTATGAACACTCACATATTGTTCTCAATATTTTATAAATTATTGTAGTAAATTAGTATGTTTGACCCATTTATAATTAGTTAAAAACATTGGAAATAAAAAGCAGAAATATGCAATTGAATTTAAGATACACATTATACTTATTAAAAAAATGTGAAACTCTTAAAAGCAAAACAAAATTAGTAAAGTTGGCTAAATGTACCTGCTGCTGCTGCTGAGTCAGTTCAGTCGTGTCTGACTCTGTGCGACCCCATAGATGGCAGCTCACCAGGCTCCCCCGTCCCTGGGATTCTCCAGGCAAGAACACTGGACTGGGTTGCCATTTCCTTCTCCAATGCATGAAAGTGAAAAGTGAAAGTGAAGTCGTTCAGTCGTGTCCGACCCTCAGCTACCCCATGGACTGCAGCCTTCCAGGCTCCTCCATCCATGGGATTTTCCAGGCAAGAGTACTGGAGTGGGGTGCCATTGCCTTCTGTTGACAAAAAGTAAAATGAAAATTAGATTGGAAGGCCATTAAGTAAGAAACATGGTTTAGAGACATGTATTTTTAAAAGACAGTAAGAATTGAATCAAAGAAAAGAAAAAGGAGCCAAATTTTAGGTAGTAAGAAACAATTGATCTTCAAATAGAAATCAGTAGATTAGTTCACCTAAAGGAAGGATGCTTGCACTCGCTCAATCATATCTGATTATTTGTGGCCCCATGGACTGCAACCCACCAGGTTCCTCTGTCCATGTAATTTTCCAGGCAAGAATACTGGAGCTGGTTGCCATTTCCTACTCCAGGGGATCTTCCCACCCAAGTGATCAAACCCACATCTCTTGCATCTCTTGCATTTCAGGTAGATTCTTTACCACTGCCATCACCTGGGAAGCCCTAATTCACCTAAACTGAAAGCTTATGTTCAAACTAAAATTAAAATAAGTTTGGTTAAATATGGTTCTACCAGCTTAAGAAAAATAAAACTAGAAACACTGAAGATATTTTTATATACACTCGTAATAATGCCCTTTCTTTTTGTTATTTTGTAAGTTATTTGAAGGGCTTCCCAGATGGTTTTTCAGTGGTAAAGAATCTGCCTGCAATGCAGGAACCATGGGATTGATCCCTGGGTCAGGAAGATCCCATGGAATAAGAAATGGCAACCCACTCCAGTATTTTTGCCTGAAAAATCTCATGGACAGAGGAGCCCTGTAGGCTACAGTCCAAGGGGTCTCAAACAGACATGACGTAGTGACTAAATCAAGTAATTTGAAAGTATCTTCATTTTGGAGTTTGCCCATGCTTTTTCCAAGTATTTACCAGAGGCAGGTGTTCCTCAAGATTTAGTGAATAATCAAGGATTCATTTGAAATCAGTAGCAGGTAGCAGATTTACGGTTCAGTTCAGTTCAGTTTAGTCAGTCATGTCGGACTCTTTGCGACCCCATGAATCACAGCACGCCAGGCCTCCCTGTCCATCACCAACTCCCGGAGTTTACCCAAACTCATGTTCATCAAGTCGGTGATGCAGCCATCTCATCCTCTGTCATCCCCTTCTCCTCTTGTCCCCAATCCCTTCCAGCATCAGGGTCTTTTCCAATGAGTCAACTCTTTGCATGAGGTGGCCAAAGTATTGGAGTTTCAGCTTCAGCATCAGTCCTTCCAATGAACACCCCGGACTGATCTCCTTTAGGATGGACTGGTTGGATCTCCTTGCAGTCCAAGGGACTCTCAAGAGTCTTCTCCAACACCACAGTTCAAAAGCATCAATTCTTTGGCACTCAGCTTTCTTCACAGTCCAACTCTCATATCCATACATGACCACTGGAAAAACCATAGCCTTGACTAGATGGACCTTTGTTGGCAAAGTAATGTCTCTGCTTTTGAATATGCTATCTAGGTTGGTCATAACTTTCCTTCCAAGGAGTAAGCGTCTTTTCATTTAATGGCTGCAATCATCATCTGCAGTGATTTTGGAGCCCCCAAAATAAAGTCTGACACTGTTTCCACTGTTTCCCCATCTATTTCCCATGAAGTGATGGGAACAGACACCATGATCTTAGTTTTCTGAATATTGAGCTTTAAGCAGCTTCACAACCAGTAGCAAATGATCAAAGAGCATAAATTCAACACACAGAAGTGGGCTGTTAAAGCAAATTTAGGGAATCAATAGATAAACAGAAGTAGGAATAGAGTTCTACCTAATAAAGATTCATTAAAGACTCATGAATTGAACAAAATTTTAGGATAAGATCTTATTCTAAGAAGAGCCATAAGTTAAAACAAGAGAATATGAGCCATTTTATATATGATTAATGTATTGTCACTCACAGGAAAAGAACAAAATATTTTTAATAATGTCAAGATATTGAAGAAGAAAGTTCAACAATATTTAAAAATTTCATTCAAACTCATTCATGCTATAATGTTATAATCAACATAATATTACCTAAAAGTGACAACTGATATGGAAAAGTTAGGCATAACTCCAACAATTAATTCAACAAATATTTCCCCCCTATGTTATGGAGAAAGGACAGCCTCTTAAATAAGTGACACTGGGAAAACTGGACAGCTACATGTAAAAGAATGAAATTAGAACACTGGCTAACACCAAACACATACAAAAAAAAAACCTCAAAATGGATTAAAGACCTAAATGTAAGACCAGAAACTACAATTCATAGAGGAAAACATAGGCAGAACACTCATGACATTAAATCACAGCAAGATTCTCTTTGACCTATCTCCTAGAGTAATCAGAATAAAAATAAACAAAAGGGACCTAATTAAAAACTTTTGTCAGCAAATGGCAGGAAATAACTGCAAATGAAACAACTGACAAAGGATTAATTTCCAAAATATACAAGCAACTCATGCAAGTCAATACCAGAAAAACAAACCACCAAATCAAAAGATGGGCAGAAGACCTAAATAAACATTTCTGCAAAGAAGACATACAGATGGCTAACAAACACATGAAAAGATGTTCAACATCGCTATATTAGAGAAATGCAAATAATGAGATATCACCGCATATCACCAGAATAGACATTATCAAAAAAATCTACAAAAAATAAATGTTGGAGAGAATGTAGAGAAAAGGGAACCCTTTTGTGCTGTTTAGTTCAGTTCAGTTCAGTTGCTCAGTCCTTTCTATCTCTTTGCGACCCCATGAACCACGGCACGCCAGGCCTCCTGTCCATCACCAATTCCAGGAGTTCAACCAAACTCATATCCATTGAGTCTGTGATGCCATCCAACCGTCTCATCCTCTGTTGTCCCCTTCTCCTCCTGCCCCCAATCGCTCCTAGCATGAGTCTTTTCCAATGAGTCAGCTCTTTGCATCAGGTGGCCAAAGTATTGAAGTTTCAGCTTCAGCATCAGTCCTTCCAATGAACACTCAGAATTGATCTCCCTTAGGATGGACTGGTTGGATCTTCTTGTAGTCCAAGGGACTCTCAAGAGTCTTCTCCAACACCACAGTTCAAAAGCATCAATTATTCAGCACTCAGCTTTCTTTACGGTCCAACTCTCACATCCATACATGACTACTGGAAAAACCATAGCCTTGACTAGACAGACCTTTGCTGGCAAAGTAATGTCTCTGCTTTTTAATATGCTATCTAGGTTGGTCATAACTTTCTTTCCAAGGAGTAAGTTTCTTAATTTCATGGCTGCAATCACCATCTGCAGTGATTTTGGAGCCAAAAAAATAAAGTCAGCCACTTTTCCACTGTTTTCCCATCTATTTGCCATGAAGTGATGGGACCAGATGCCATGATCTTAGTTTTCTGAATGTTGAGCTTTTCACTCATCTTTCACTTTCATCAAGAGGCTCTTTAGTTCTTCTTCATTTTCGGCTATAAGGGCGGTATCATCTGCAAATCTGAGGTTATTGATATCTCTCCCGGCAATCTTGATTCCAGCTTGTGTTTCCTCCAGCCCAGTGTTTCTCATAATGTACTCTGCATATAAGTTAAATAAGCATGGTGATAATATATAGCCTTGATGTACACCTTATTCTATTTGGAACCAGTCTGTTGTTCCATGTCCAGTTCTAACTGTTGCTTCCTGACCTGCATACAGATTTCTCAAGAGGCAGGTCAGGTGGTCTGGTATTCCCATCTCTTTCAGAATTTTCCACAGTTTATTGTGATCCACAAAGTCAAAGGCTTTGAAATTGTCAATAAAGCAGAATTAGATAGTTCTCTGGAATTCTCTTGCTTTTTTGATGACCCAGCAGATATTGGCAACCTGATCTCTGGTTCCTCTGCCTTTTCTAAAACCAGCTTGAACATCTGGAAGTACATGGTTCATATATTGCTGAAGCCTGGCTTGGAGAATTTTGAGCATTACTTTACTAGTGTGTGAGATGAGTGCAATTATGCAGTAGTTTGAGCATTCTTTGGCATTGTCTTTCTTTGGGATTGGAATGAAAACTGACCTTTTCCAGTCCTGTGGCCACTGCTGAGTTTTCCAAATTTGCTGGCATATTGAGTGCAGCACCTAAACAGCATTATCTTTTAGGATTTGATATAGCTGTACTGGAATTCCATCACCTCCATTAGCTTTGTTTGTAGTGATGCTTCCTAAGGCCCACTTGTCTTCACATTCCAGGATGTCTGGTTCTAGGTGAATGATCACACCATCATGATTATCTGGGTCGTGAAGCTCTTTTTTGTACATTTCTTTTGTGTATTCTTGCCACCTCTTCTTAATATCTTCTGCCTCTGTTAGGTCCATACCATTTCTGTCCTTTATCGAGCCCATCTTTGCATGAAATGTTCCCTTGGTATCTCTAATTTTCTTGAAGAGATCTCTAGTCTTTCCCATTCTGTTGTTTTCCTCTTGTTCTTTGCATTGACCACTGAGGAAGGCTTTCTTATCTCTCCTTGCTATTCTTTGGAACTCTGCATTCAAATACGTATATCTTTCCTTTCCTCCTTTGCTTTTTGCTTCTCTTCTTTTCACAGCTATTTTTAAGGTCTCCTCAGACAGCTATTTTGCTTTTTTGCATTTCTTTTCCATGGGGATGGTCTTGTTCCCTGTCTCCTGTACAATGTCACAAACCTCCGTCCACAGTTCATCAGGCACTGTATCAGATCTAGTCCCTTAAATCTATATCTTACTTCCAGTGTATAGTCATAAGGGATTTGATTTAGGTCAAACCCGAATGGTCTAGTGGTTTTCCCCACTTTCTTCAATTTATGTCTGAATTTGGCATTTGTGCTGTTGTTGAAATGTAAATTGATACAGCCACTAGGGAAAAGAGTATGAAAGTGAAAGTGAAGTCATTCAGTCGTGTCCAACTCTTTGTGACCCCATGGACTGTAGCCCACCAGGCTCCTCTGTCCATGGGATTCTCCAGGCAAGAACACTGGAGGGGGTTGGCATTTCCTTCTCCAGGGGAATCTTCCCAATGCAGAGACTGAACCCTGGTCTCCTGCACTGCAGGCAGACACTTTAACCTCTGAGTCACCCATGGCCCCCAGGGAAAATAGTATGAAGAGTCCTTAAAAAACCAGGAATAAAACTACCATTGACCCACCTATTCTACTAGGACATATACCTTAAGAAAACCATAATTTAAAAAGACACATGTACACCAATGTTCATTTTAGCACTATTTACAGTATCAAAGATATGGAAGCAACCTAGATGGCCATCAACAGATAAATAGATAAAGAAGTTGTGGTACATACACATACATATATATGTGGAGTATGTATGTATATGTATGTGTGTGTGTGTATATATATATAACTCAGCCATAAAACAACTGGATATGAGTCAGTTAACTGAGGTGGATAAACCTAAATACCGTTGTACAGAGTGAAGTAAGTCAGAAAGAGAAAAACAAATATTCTATATGAACACATATATGTGGCATACAGAAAATGTTACTGATGTACCTATTTGAAGGGGAGGAATAGAAATGCAGACTTAGAGAACAAACTTGTGGACACAGTGCAGCAAGGATAGGGTGGGATGAATTGACAGCATAGCACTGACGTATATACACTATGGTGTGTAAAATGGATAGCTAGTGGGGAACAGCTGTATAGCACAAGAAACTCAACTCAGTGCTCTGTGACAACCTAGAGGGCTGGGATAGGGGGATGAGATGGAGGCTCAAGAGGGAGGGGATATGTGCATACCATGGCTGATTCATGTTGTTGTACAGCCGAAATCAACACAGCATTGTAAAGCAATTATTGTCCAATTAAAAATAGAAAATAAAAATTAAAAACAAATTTCTCCTCCCCAAAACTACTTCCCCTATGTTATCTGAGAAATGGTTGAAAATGCATTTTCTTTTTACAGACATAGAGTAAATATGATTTTACTAACATAAGTAGGACCTAAATATTTCCAATAATATCTGGCTTTTTTCTTTCAAAAAATAATGTATGCACTCAATTAATCTACTCTGACAATAACACATAGCAAAAGAAGTTTCTGACACAAAGGGTAATATAAAAGGAAATTTTGTTCTGTCACCAAAAAATAAACTGATTATGTGATCCTCAGATAAACAAAACATGAGTCATTTTCATAAATATACAGAATAAAGATTTTGCTTAGAGTGACTGCAAAAAATTATAAAATATAATGATATGTATGGAAGTTTATCTTTAATAAGGAATCCAGAAAATAGCTAAACACTGTTGGGAACCCCCTTACAACATTTATAGGAGGAAAATTTTAATTATGTAGTCTCAGGCTCCTATGCTATTCCATGACACATTATTATCAAATAGACATTTTGTTTTCAGCAGAAATCATCCATCATTGTCACACCCAAACTCTGATCAATAAATTTTATACTTTATTACTTAGATGGTAGTGTACATTATTTCCCAATTTCCCCTGAGTAATCATTTAAAAGATTGGTCAAAACCAAGAAGGATCATTTTTAAACTATATGGATAGCAACCATAATTTAGAACAAGTGAGTTGCAGCAGCAATTCTTGCCTCTAGAGACTAGGCTCTAAAATGACCCCATATGCCATCAAATGAATTGCATAAAGATATGAGCTCAAAATAAGTTGCTCTTAACCTTGAATATGTGAACAATTTTGCATATCCATAATTGTCAATATGGCACCCTTCAGGATACACTGGTTTCTCTGGGCGGAGAGCCAATCAGCCTTATGTTCAGTTATATGTGAGCCAGCTGGACTCCTGACAGGTGCACTGTGGTGGCTAACTGCCCTCAACTACACTCTTTAACTCTCCAGTGACTTTTCTGTTCTGAGATACTGTGTAGTAAACTGAACATGACAGAGATGAGTAAAGCTAAACATGTGGACCTTATAGTGATGAGGACACCAGTAGTGTCCAAACATCATACTCTGAAAAAAAAAAAGGAGTATGACAATTCTGCAATTCTGCAGGCCTCTTGTACATGCTCGCTCACTCGAAAGAGCCATTCCCTGATTACCTATTTAAGTAGATGTAAATGGGTAGTTAACCTAAAATACCCTACAAGCTTAGAGAATAGTAACAGATAAGATTCTCATGCTAGACCAAGGCTGTCATGTAGATGGATCCATTGCTAAAAATGTTCCTTAATTTTTAAACCTTCTGAAAAACAAACAATCTCTTTTCAAAATTAAGTATTACTGTCATTAGTCATGGAGAAGGAAATGGCAACCCACTCCAGTGTTCTTGCCTAGAGAATCCCAGGGACGGGGGAGCCTGGTGGGCTGCTGTCTCTGGGGTCACACCGAGTTGGACACGACTGAAGTGATGCAGCAGCAGCAGCAGTCATTAGTCCTATACCTATTGAACATCTAAATTCAAAAGACTTATTTAAAGTTGTTCAGGAAAAGTGGCATGATGTGTATTTGTCAAGTAGGAGGATTCCTTTTCTACTCTAGATATAATGAAAATGAATGTTTAAGAAAGGTATTAAAATATGAGCAATATATTCTCTTGATGATGTTATAGGGAAACCCACACTCCTATACTGTTGGTAAAAATACATAATTGCACAACATATATTAAAAGGAATGTGGTAATATCTAGGAAAATGGTTGTTCATTTGTCTCTTTATACAAAATCCTTTCTTTAGGAATCCCTCCCAAAAATATCCTAGAAAAACTAACATGTCATATGCACAAGGTGACTTATTGCTGTCCTATTTGTTAAAAAAAGGAAGTAACCAAAATATCTATTTATAGAGGACTTGTGGAATAAACTATGACACATCCATGGAATGGGGTACTATGTATTTGTAAAAAGAATAAGGAAAATCTTAAACATGATTATAGAATAATCTCTAAAATTATTCTCATGGTTTTTGCAAAACAAAGTGATCACTATACTATCTTTTCATATAAATGGGGAATACCAAATACATCTTTTAGTATAGATACATCTTTTTGTATAAATACACCTTTTAATATAGATGGGGAATAGATGGGGAAACAATGGAAAGAGTGATAGACTTTACTTTCTTGGGTTCCAAAATCACTGCAGATGGTGACTGCAGCCATGAAATTGAAAGATGCTTGCTCCTTGGAAGAAAAGTTATGACCAACCTAGATAGCATATTAAAAAGCAGAGGCATTACTTTGCTGACAAATGTTCATCTAGTCAAAGCTATGGTTTTTCCAGTGGTCATGTATGGATGTGAGAGTTGGACTGTGAAGAAAGCTGAGAGCCGAAGAATTGATGCTTTTGAACTATGGTGTTGGAGAAGACTCTTGTGAGTCCCTTGGACTGCAAGAAGATCCAACCAGTCCATCCTAAAGGAGATCAGTCCTGGGTGTTCATTGGAAGGACTGATGCTGAAGCTGAAACTCCAATACTTTGGCCACCTGATATGAAGAACAGACTCACTGGAAAAGACACTGATGCTGGGAAAGATTGAAGGCAGGAGGACAAGGGGATGACAGAGGATGAGGTGGTTGGATGGCATCACCAACTTGATGGACATGAGTTTGAGCAATTCTGGGAGTTGGTGATGGACTGGGAAGCCTGGCATGCTGCAGTTCATGGGTTTGCAAGGAGTCTGACACAACTGAGTGATTGAATTGAAATGACACTTTTATGTGTGAACGGGGTAAAATGCATACATAAAAAGATTTTATACATATATGCACATCAATCCATACATATATATGTATATAAAACAAATACTTATATTTTAAAATGTTTATATGTACAGACTGGAAGAAGAGAAATATAAAGAGGACAAAATTGAAGGTATACTTCTCTGAATATACCTTGTTTCACAGATAAGAATTTAGACCTTCTAATTATTTTGCATAATTATAAAACAAAAGTAAATATAGGCTAATAAAATAATATCTTGAAATAAAAAAACAAAATAAAATTAAACTAAATTATATATAAATTAGATAGCTTAACCACAATTGTTTTAATGACCTTAGAACACAGTAATCTGACTGTACATCCTTACCAGGATATATCAGATTTAAAAAGAACTGAAAAGAAATCTCAAACAGTAGTGACAATATTTGTAGTAAAACTGTTGGCATTAATACTTTGAAGATATGCATGTAGATAGATATGTATATTAGGATAGATACATAGATAAGTAGAAAATAAGTAATTTTATTAATGTTTTTTAGAAAATACAATTTTGAGAAGATAAAAAATTAAAAATAAAGAAATTTATTAAAATTTTATATTCTTAAATTTAAATTGAAACTGAGGTGTTTATTTTCTCTCCTAAAATAAAATATATGTTTATTTTCTGACTCCTAAGCTGAAACACCTATAAGCAATGGTCAAACTGGTCAAACCAGATAAAAAGAACCAAGAGTGCGGTATCTAAATAGCACACTACAATAAAATAAACATAATAACCCAAGACTCTTGGAGAAATGGTAGATCACGTTCTGTGGTAAGAACTGTACATTGTAAGGCTGGGACTATTTCTCATACCAAAAAGCAGCAGAAAGAAACTATCAAAAGCTATTTGAGTTCTGTCGAAAGGCCATGGGCATCAAACTAATAGTTTCTACCAGTTGAAGATAGTTTGATTTAAACATGAAAAACTGTAATGACTGTAATGAACACTTCAAACATTTTACAAATCCATGAATTCATAATAGTTTTAAAAAGGTCATTCAGCATTCCTCTTGAAGTTGCTAGGGCATTAAGTCATTATTCTGAAAACTTATAAATAACAGGAAAAAATGAAGTAGCTAGTACCAATGTATCTAAGGGTAACCAAGTAGCTGATGAGTAAACTTTTTATGAAATGCTACTGCTGCTGCTAAGTCACTTCAGTCGTGTCCAACTCTGTGCGACCCCATAGATGGCAGCCCACCAGGCTCCCCCATCCCTGGGATTCTCCATTCAAGAACACTGGAGTGGGTTGCCATTCCCTTCTCCAATGCATGAAAGTGAAAAGTGAAAGTGAAGTCACTTAGTCATGTCCGACTCTTAGCAACCGCATGGACTGTAGCCCACCAGGCTCCTCCGTCCATGGAATTTTCCAGGCAAGAGTACTGGAGTGGGCTGCCATTGCCTTCTCCATTTTATGAAATAATCACATCTAATACATCCAGAAAAAATGGTGACATTAAAACAATGCAATTTTGCATAACTTAATGAAGTAATAGATCTTCCCAATAATGTTAAATGGCTGTTAAGACATTAAGTAAAAAATTGATGAAGAATTTTATAGCAGAGACATCATAAAATGAGAAGACCATTTATGCTGAGCCTCATAAGACAGTCTTGGCAAAAAAAAAAAAAAAAAGCCTAAAATTGAGTCTAATCAAACCCTCTGATCTAATCAACTTATGTATAATAAAATATAGGGAATAGAGAGCTACTTTAAATTATATCATAGGCATACAGTTAATTAAACCCAAAATGTGGGAAATTATTTAAGGCAAATGAAATAAAGGGCGAAACTTAAAACATGAATGCACTTCATAGATTAAAAAAGACCAGGAAAAATACAAAATAAATAAAAGAGGAGGTTCTTTTTGATGTTGATATGAAAAAAACAATTACCAAAGAAGATACTTATGAGACAAATTGAGACATAAATATGAAGGGATCTTAGGAAGTATTTTCCTTTTTTAGATAGAGTAATGGAATTCAGATTGCATAATTTTATGACTGTAATTTTTTAAAAAGTATGTATACCTTAGAGAAGTATGCTTTTTTAGACTTCCCTGGTAACTCAGACAGTAAAGAATACACCTGCAATGCAGGAGACGTGGGTTCGAACCTTGGGTCGGAAAGATCACCTGAAGAAAGAAATGGCAAACCACTCCAGTATTCTTGCATGAAGAATCCCATGAACAGAAGAGCCTGGCGGGCTACAGTCTACAGTGTCGCAAAGAGTCTGACACGACTAAGCATCTAACACACACAAATGTTTTTTTAAGGGTAAACTATTATAATGTCTGTCTTAAAACAACCCACTTTTGTGGGTTAGGGAAAATTGGGTGACATACAACACCTTCCATTTCCACATCTGCTGAATGTGGTTGGAGTTAGAAGACAGACACTTCAACAAATTAATGAACAATGTGCTTTGGTTGAAAAAGCTGAAACTATTTAACTTCAAACAATATAATCAGTATTTTTTTTATTATGTTATTTTTCTGATATTTAACTAATCTATGGTCACTGGAGAGAAGCAGAGGCTTTTCTAGAAATTAACTGATGGTACATTGTTTATATAAAGGCTGGAATTTGATCAAGTACACAAACCAAGACTATGAACATTGTCACACTTAGTAATAAGATCAAAAATTAAGAAAAAATAGAACTCACATAGCACAGGATGAGGTGATATGGAAAATTTATGAACTCACTAAAACAAAATAAAATAAAATTTGATCATAAGAGAGAATGTCACCTTACAATAGCTATAGGTCTTTACCTGTTAATAATATAGGCTGTTAGTGGCAAGTGGCCAAGAGGAGATAGCCCATGTCCAAGTTCAGAGAAACCCAAGTAAGATGGTAGGGGCTGCAGTGGCTGTGAGGAGATACCCCATGTCCAAGGGAAAAGGAGAAGCCACAGCAAGATGGTAGAAGGGGCAAATTCAGAATCAAACACCATTCCGGCCAGAGACGCTCAGAAGGTTCAAGCAAATCTTGGGTGCACCAGGACCCAGGGACACCACAGAGACTGAGACAGAACAGTGTTTGAGCATCTCCTGTGGAGGTACAGGTCAGTAGTGGACTGCCACAGGGACAGAGGCTCTGGCTGCAGCAGACTTGGGTATGGCATAAGCTGTCTTGGAGGAGGTCACCACTAACCCCACCAGAGAGCCACCAGAACTAACACAGGACTGGGAAATAGACCCTTGGAGGGCACAAATAGAACCTTGTGCACCAGGACCCAGGAGAAAGGAGCAGTGATCTCACAAAAGGCTGACCCAGAATTGCCTGTGAGTATCTAAGAGTCCCCAATGGAGGTGTGGGTCAGTATTGGCCTGCTTCAGGGTTGGGGGCACTGAGTGTAGCAGTACATGCATGGGATCATTTGAAGGAGGTAACCATTATCTTCATTGCCTCCACCATAGTTTGGACCCAGGTAAATAGGAAGGAGGAAACACAGCTCCATCCATCAACAGAAAATTGGATTAAATATTTACTGAGCATGGCCCTGCCCATCAGAACAAAACCCAATTTCCCCTTCAGTCAGTCTATCCCATCAGGAAGCTTCCATAAGCTTCTCATCCTTCTCCATCAGAGGGCAGACAGACTGAAAACCACAATCACAGAAAACTAAGCAATCTGATCACAAGGACTACAGCCTTGTCAAACACAATGAAACTATGAGGCATGCCATATAGGGCCAAGCAAGATGGTCAGGTCATGGTGGAGTGTTCTGACAAAACACTCCACTGGTCCACTGGAGAAGGGAATGGCAAACACTTCAGTATTCTTGCCTTGAGAACCCCATGAACAGTAGGAAAATGCAACAAGATAGGACACTGAAAGATGAACTCCCCAGGTCAGTAGGTGCCCAAAATCAGTGGAGGCCTAACTCCAGAATGAATGAACAGATGTAGCCAAAGCAAAAACATCACCCAGTTGTGGATGTGACTGGTGATGGAAGCAAGATCCGATGCTGTAATGAGCAATATTGCACAGGAACCTGGAATGTTAGGTCCATGAATCAAGGCAAATTGGAGGTGGTCAAAAGGAGATAGCAAGAGTGAATGTCCACGTTTCAGGAATCAGAGAACTAAAATGAACTGGAAAGGGTGAATTTAACTCAGATTATGATTATATCTACTACTGTGAGCAAGAATCCCTTAGAAGAAATGGAGTAGCCATCATAGTCAACGAGAGTCCAAAATGCAGTACTTGGATGCAATCTCAAAAACAACAGAGTGATCTCTGTTTGTTTCCAAGACAAACCATTCAATATCACGGTAATCCAAGTCTATATCCTGACCAGTAATGCTAAAGAAGCTGAAGTTGAATGGTTCCATGAAGACCTACAAGACCTTTTAGAACTAACACCCAAAAAAGATGTCCTTTTCATTATAGGGGACAGGAATGCAAAAGTAGGAAGTCAAAAAACACCTGGAGTAACAGGCAGATTTGGCCTTGGAGTACAGAATGAATCAGGGCAAAGTCTAATAGAGTTCTGCCAAGAGAATGCACTGGTCATAGCAAACACCCTCTTCCAACAACGCAAGAGAAGACTACACATGGACATCACCAGATGGTCAACACCAAAATCAGATTGATTATATTCTTTGCAGCCAAAGATGGAGAAGCTCTATACAGTCAGCAAAAACAAGACTGGGAGCTGACTGTGGCTCAGATCATGAACTCCTTATTGCCAAATTCAGACTTAAATTGAAGAAAGTAGGGAAAACCACTAGACCATTCAAGTATGACCTAAATCAAATCCTTTATGATTATACACTGGAAGTGAGAAATAGCTTTAAGGGACCAGATCTGATAAATAGAGTGCCTGATGAACTATGGACAGAGGTTTGTGACATTATACAAGAGACAGTGATCAAGAGCATCCCCAAGAAAAAGAAATGCAAAAAAGCAAATGGCTGTCTGAGGAGGACATACAAATAGCTGTGAAAAGAGAAGTAAAAGCAAAGGATAAAAGGAAAGATATACCCATATGAATGCAGAGTTCCAAAGAATAGTAAGGAGAGATAAGGAAGCCTTGCTCAGTGATCAGTGCAAAGAAATAGAGGAAAACAATACAATGGGAAAGACTAGAAATCTCTTCAAGAAAATTAGAGATACCAAGGCAACATTTCATGCAAAGATGAGCTCAATAAAGGACAGAAATGGTAGGGACCTAACAGAAGCAGAAGATATTAAGAAGAGGTGGCAAAAATACACAGAACTGTACAAAAAAGATCGTCACAATGCAGATAATCACAATGGTGTGACCACTCACCTTGATCCAGACATCCTGGAAGGAGAAGTCAAGTAGGCCTTAGGAAGCATCACTATGAACAAAGTTAGTGGAAGTGATAGAATTCCAGTAGAGCTATTCAAATCCTAAAAGATGATGCTGTGAAAATGCTGCAGTCAATATGTCAGCAAATTTGGAAAACTCAGCAGCATCCACAGGACTGGAAAAGGTCAGTTTTCATTCCAATCTCAAAGAAAGGCAATGCCAAAGAATCATCAAACTACAGCACAATTGCACTCATCTTCCACACTAGTAAAGTAATGCTCAAAATTCTACAAGACAGGCTTCAACAATACACGAACTGTGAACTTGCAGATGTTCAAGCTGGTTTTAGTAAAGGCAGAGGAACCAGAGATCAAATTGTCAACATCTGCTGGGTCATCAAAAAAGCAAGAGAGTTCCAGCGAAACATCAAATTCTGCTTTATTGATGATTTCAAAGCCTTTAACTGTGTGGATCACAATAAACTGTGGGAAATTCTTAAAGAGATGGGAATACCAGCCTATCTGACCTGCCTCTTGAGAAACCTGTTCGCAGGTCAGGAAGCAACAGGTAGAACTGGACATGGAACAACACACTGGTTCCAAATAGGAAAAGGACTACGTCAAGGCTGTATATTGTCACCCTGCTTATTTAACGTATATGCAGAGTACATCGTGAGAAACGCTGGGCTGGAGGAAGCACAAGCTGGAATCAAGATTGCCAGGAGAAATATCAATAACCTCAGACATGCAGATGACACCACCCTTATGGCAGAAAGAGAAGAGGAACTAAAGAGCCTCTTAATGAAATTGAAAGAGGAAAGTGAAACAGTTGGTTTAAAGCTCAACATTCAGAAAACTATTATCATGGCATCTGGAGACAGTGGCAGACTTTATTTTGGGGGGCTGAAAAATCACTGGAGATGGTGACTGCAGCCACAAAATTCAACAATGCTTACTCCTTGGAAGAAAAGTTATGACCAACCTAGACAGCATATTAAAAAGCAGAGACACTACTTTGTCAACAAAGTTCCATCTAGTCAAGGCTATGGCTTTTCCAGTAGTCATGTATGGATGTGATAGTTGGACTATAAAGAAAGTAAGCCACAAAAAAATTGATGTTTTTGAACTGTAGTGTTGGAGAAGACTCTTGAGAGTCCCTTGGATTGAAAGGAGAGTCAACCAGTCCATCCTAAAGGAAATCAGTCCTGAATAGTCATTGGAAGGACTGATGTTGAAGCTGAAACTCAATATCTTGGCCACCTGATGTGAAGAGTTGACTCATTTGAAAAGACACTGATATTGGGAAAGACTGAAGGCAGGAGGAGAAAGGGTGACAGAGGATGAGATGGTTGGATGGTATCACCAACTCAATGGACATGAGTTTGAGTAAACTCTGGGAGTTCGTGATGGACAGGGAGGCCTGGTGTGCTGCAGTCCATGGAATTGCAAAGATTCGGACACGACTGAGCAACTGAACTGACCTAAATGAACTGCACATGGGCTGTGAAATCAATTTCTATTTTACTCTGTACATTCTTAATAGTTTTACACAGTCACATTTTATTACACGTTATACAATGCATTTATTTTCACTGTCAAATATTAGTTCTATAATTGTGAACAAATTATATTAATATCATCTTCTTAAAAATCTCTGAAAGAACACAAAAGATGTATCTGTGTAAATGTGTTCTTTACTTTGTGATAGGATAAGCTGCAAAATGAAGAGCTATAGCTTAACCATGCTTACATGAAGACAGCAGTAACGTTACATTTCACAGTACAGTATTAATTTGAAAAATTGCTCTCATGAAATACTCAGATTCTTTCAAAACTATATACTTAAAAATCTTCAGATAAATGTCTAATGGTTTGGGTTTATGTTTTGAAGAACATCTGACACTGTCATTTTTGAGACTGCACCCAAGTACTACATTTTAGACTCTTTTGTTGACTATGAGGGCTACTCCATTTCTTCTAAGGATTCTTGCCCACATTAGTAGAAACCAGAGATAAAATTGCCAACATCTGCTGGATCATCCACAAAGCAAGAGAATTCCAGAAAAACATCTACTTCTGCTTTATGATTATGCCAAAGCCTTTGATTGTATAGACCACAACAAACTGTTGAGAATTCTTAAAGAGATGGGGATCCCTAACCACCTTACCTGCCTCTGAGAAATCTGTATGCAGGACAAGAAGCAACAGTTAGAACCAGACATGGAACAGACTGGTTCCAAATTGGGAAAGGAGTATGTCAAGGCTGTATATTGTCATCCTGTTTATTTAACATATATGCAGAGTACATCATGTGAAATGCCCGGCTGGATGAAGCACAAGGTAGAATCAAGATTGCCAGGAGAAATATCAATAACATCAGATACATAGATGACACCACCATTATGGCAGAAAGCGAAGAACTAAAGAACCTCTTGATGAAAGTGAAAGAGGAGAGTGAAAAGGCTGGCTTAAAATTCAACATTAAAAAACAAAAACATGGCATCTGGTCCCATCCCTTCATGGCAAATAGATGGGGAAACAGTGGAAATGGTGGAAATAAAGTCTGGTGACAGACTTTATTTTTGGGGGCTCCAAAATCACTGTAGATGGTGACTGTAGCCATGAAATTAAAAGATGCTTGCTCCTTGGCTAGATGCTATTACCATCCTAGACATTATATTAAAAAGCAGAGACATTACTTTGCCAACAAGGGTCCATCAAGCCAAAGCTTTGGTTTTTCCAGTAGTCATGTATGGATGTGAAAGTTGGACTATAAAAACTGCTGAAGAATTGATGCTTTGGAACTGTGGTGTTGGAGAAGACTCTTGCGAGTCCCTTGGACTGTAAAGAGATCAATCAATCCTAAAGGAGATCAGTCCTGAATATTCATTGGAAAGGCTGATCCTGAAGCTGAAACTCCAGTACTTTGCCACCTGATGCGAAAAATGACTCCTTGACCCTGATGCTGGGAAAGATTGAAGGCAGGAGGACAAGGGGATGACAGAGGATGAGGTGGTTGGATGGCATCACCGACTTAAAGGACATGAGTTTGAGCAACTCTGGGATTTGGTGATGGACAGGTAAGTCTGGCATGCTGCAGTCCACAGGGTCGCAAACAATCAGACACAACTGAACAACTGAACTGAATTGAACCCAGAAAAACCTTTGTAAAAATCTTCAAAATCTGTCATAACTCTTTAACATCAAAAAGTTTTCAACATCAACATGTATTTTAACAAATTTTTAACATAGTTTATAGAGGTTAATTTCGTATCAGTGTGCAAATCCAGTCAATTGGGGAATGAGCCATTTAGAGAACAGATAATTTACTATACTTATTTTTAAAGATTTTTTATAGCAATTTTAGAATTGCAGCAAAACTGAAAGGTATGTACAAGGATTTCCCGTAAACCCTCTTATCCCACCCGTTCACAGCCTCTTCCATTATCCACAACCCCACCATAATGGTACATTTGTTAAAATTGATGAACCTACATTGACACATCACGGCCACCCAAACTGCATTGTTTACAAAGTGGGGTACACTTTTGTTTTTATACATTGTATGGGATTGGACAAGTGCATTAAGTATAAGTACCCACACTGGTAGTATCATGTAAAGTATCTTCACCATCTTAAACACTTACATCGATTTTTAAAATTAATTTGCTGAACTTTATTTTCATTCCCTTAATCTAGCACCCAGGCACATTCTCTGACAAGAAGAAACTATTTCAACAGGGTCTCTTATGATTTACTCACAGGTGTTCTTAGGTTTTACAAAGTACAGATGCTTAAAACATAGTTAACACCTTAATAAGTAAATGAATAATATGACAAAGACAAAGTAGTTAACTGGCTGACTTTTTAACGACTGAAAGTAAATGCAAGTATTACATCAAAGGAAACAAGAAAGGTTTAAATCTAATCTCAGTTTTAAGAGAAAGAAGTAACTATAGAAGGCTAAAGAGTACTGGCAGAAACATTTTAAATCTTTTTTTAATTCCAATTAGAGTTATTATTCAGAGTTGCTTGAGTATCATTTTAAGTATAAAATTCATCTTTGACATGTTATTAAACAGAGCTCTGAGGAAGATGGAGGGGAAAATATCTTACATATGACAGCTGTTCAACATTTGAAGATATCTTTGTCCCTCAGGCTTTCACAAGCTAAGCATTCCAAGTTCCCTCAACTGTCATATGTCACACTTTTACTTGACTCCATATTCTCACGTTATCTCTATATTTCTAAAAATATGACTCTCAGAGCTGGACATATCATTTCAATTGTGAATTGACCAGCATGTTTGGAACATTGCTTTTCTCTTTAACTATTTATTTTCATGTATGGACTGCAAGGAGATCCAACCAGTCCATTCTGAAGGAGATCAGCCCTGGAATTTCTTTGGAAGGAATGATGCTAAAGCTGAAACTCCAGTACTTTGGCCACCTCATGTGAAGAGTTGACTCATTGGAAAAGACTCTGATGCTGGGAGGGATTGGGGGCAAGAGGAGAAGGGGACGACAGAGGATGAGATGGCTGGATGGCATCACTGACTCGATGGACGTGAGTCTGAGTGAACTCCGGGAGTTGGTGATGAACAGGGAGGCCTGGCGTGCTGCGATTCATGGGGTCGCAAAGAGTCGGACACGACTGAGCAACTGATCTGATCTGATCTGATCTGATTGTTCACTTGTTTTGTGGTACTCCCTCTCTAACCCTTAATAGTCATAGTGATATACTGAATTTATGACCAAGTGAATTCTTCAAGTTTTTTTACAAAGTGAAATTGAAAGTGAAACTCGTACAGTCCTGTCCGACTCTTTGCGACCCCATGGACTGTAGTCCACGGAATTCTCCAGGCTGGAATACTGGAGTGGGTAGCCTTTCCCTTCTCCAGGGGATCTTCTCAACCCAGGGATTGAACCCAGGTCTCCCACATTGCAGGTGGATTCTTTACCAGCTGAGCCACAAGGGAAGTCCAGCTTTTTCACAAAAGCTGATTTCAAAGATGGATTTATTGAAAATATTTCAATAAAAATAAAAATTTCATTTATTCCTAAAAAAGTTCCTTATATACTAAAAAGAGGGCTGGTAAAAAATCTGTTTGCAATGTGTGAGACATGAGCTTGATACTGGCCAGGAAAATCTCCTGCAGAAGGAAATGGCAATCCAATCCAGTGTTCTTGCCTGGAAATTCCATGGACAGGGGAGCCTGGCAGGCTACAGTCCATGGGGTTGCTAAAAGTTGGATACAATTTAGTGACTAAACAACAACAATATTAGACTCATGCAAGCAACACAGAGATGCTCCCACATATAAAGAGCCTTTCAAGATCACAGTAGATAACTGGTTCTCCCAAATTAATAGACTCAGTGAAACAAAAGTAAAATGAAGAAGCAGAGGAACCACTCCTAACTAAAATAACAATAAAGGCACCCTGAAAGAACATCTCCTGTCTACCAGAATCTGAATTCAGAATATATATATGTATATATATATATATACATATATATAATAAAAATACTGAAGGTATTAAGAAAGTGTATTGAGAGAAATGAAGATCACTGTAACAAAGAACAAGAAACTATAATGAAGAGCCTCTTAAAATTAGAAAACTAACTTGCTGAAGTGAAAGTCAAGCTAAAGGCAATAAATAACAACTAAATAATGCAGAAGAAGGAAGGAATAAATGACCTGGAAGATAGAATAATGGAAATCATCCAATCAGAAAAGCAGACAGAAAGACAAATACAAATACAAAAAAAAAAAAAAATGAAAGCAATATATGAGACCTATGGGATAATATAAAGCATGTCAATTTATGCATAAGACTCCCAGAAGGAGAAGAAAGATAAAATGGGATTGAAAAAGTATTTGAAGAAATTATGGCTGGAAATTTCCCAAACCTAAGGAAAAAAATAGATATATAGGTACAGTTAGCACAGAGGATCCCAAACAAGATGAACCTCAACAGATCTTCACCAAGACATATTATAATTAAAAAGGTCAAAGTTAAAGAGAAGGCAGTATGAAAAAAAAAAAGCAGTATGAAAGGCATTCTAAAGGCAGTATGAAAAAAAAATAAAGAAGGAACTCTCAATCAACAGCAAAAAGATTAATATGAAGATATAACAGAGGATATCAAAATCATAAAATGTGAGGGAAGGATGTAAAAATGTAGAATTTTTTAGAATGTATTTGAGACTATATGGGTACTAGTTTAAAGCAAGTAATATGGTAATGAAAAACATTCTTTAAAAACAGGATGACCACAAATTAAAAATATTCAGTAGATTCATGGAAACCAAAATGAATTCAAGCATGATACAAAAGTAAACCATCAAACCACAAAAAAAAAGGAACAAAAATTAAATAAAAAAGCAACTGGAAAATAGAACTTATTTCAAGCATCTTTTCTGACCAATGGCATAAAACTAGAAGTCAAACACACACACATACACACACACACACACACACACACACACACACACACACATGCACACATACACACACAAAAAGAAATGACTGCATAGATACTAAACAACAAGCATAAAGAACATAGAACCAATGGATCAACAATGAAATCAAAGAGGAAATTGAAAAATACCTTGATGCAAATGAAAACACAACCATACAAAAATCTACAGGATGCAACAAAAGCAGCCCTAAGAAGGAAGTTAGGGCTTCTTGAAACGCCATATCAAGAAAAGAAAGGATAAAAACTACATAATCATCTCAATAAATTCATAAAAAGCATTAAATAAAATTTAACATGCATTCATAATAAAAAATAACTCTTACCAAAGTGGGTATAGACAGAACATATCTCAAAATAATGACAGCTGTTTATGAACACACAGCCAACATAATACTCAACAGAGAAAACTTGAAACCTTTCCCAGTAAAATCTGGAACAAGACAAAGATGCCCACTCTTATCACATCTTTTCAATATAGTATTAGAAGTCCTTCCCAGAGCAATCAGACAAAAAAAGAAAAAAAAAAGATATCCAAATTGGAAGGGAATTATATGTCATTATATGCAGATGACATGGTACTATATATAGAAAACCCTAAAGATTCCACACAAAATCCACTACCAATAATAAACAAATTCAGCAAGAGAGCAGGATAAAAGATTAACCTACAGAAATTGAGAGCATTACTTAAGAATATAGACAAAACATTTTCTGACATAAACCATACAAATGTTTTCTTAGGTTAGTCTCCCAAGGCAATAAAAATAAAAGCAAAATAAACAAACTAGACCTAATAAAATTTATAATAAGCTTTTGCACAGCAAAGGAAATAATAAAAAAGTGAAAAGAAAGTCAATGGACTTGGAGAAAATATTTACACATGATGGTAATGACATGGGTTTAATTTCCAAAATACACAGACAACTTGTAAACTCAACAACAACAAAATGAACAACTCAATTCAAGATATTATCAAAAGACCTAAATACACATTTTTCCGAAGAAGATATGAATATAAGCCAATAAGCACATGAAAAGATGTTCAACATTATGAATTATCAAAGAAATGCAAATCAAATCTACAATGAGATGTCACCTCATTCTGTTTAGAATAGCCATTATTAATAAGTCCACAAACAATAAACGGTGGAGATGGTATGGAGAAAAGGGAAATTTCCAGCAATATTGGTGGGAATGTAAATTGGTGCAGCTACTATAAAAAACAATATGAATAGTCCCTAAAAAACTAAAAGTAGAGTTGTCATATGATCCAGAAATCCCACTCCTGGGCATGTATCTGGAGGAAAGTCTAATCCAAAAAGATAAATGCAGCTCAATTTTCACAGCAGCACTATTTCCAACAGTCAAGACATGAAGGCAACCTAAATGTCCTTAGGGAGATGAATAGATAATATAAATACACATACTGTTTAGGGAATATTATAACACCAAGGATATATTTAACAGCAAAGATTTCCAAAGAATAATAACAAGAAGCTCATCTGATGTGTTGAAATTCTTGAGATGGTGAGAAGATGGGATCAGTAGCAGACATGGAGGTATTAAATGCTGCTTGGCTTCAACCATTGTAAAAAAAAAAAAAAGGATATGAAATAGATTCAAGAATAGCAAAATTTTATTTATTGATTGACTGCAAATAGGAGAAAGAGAAGTCCATTTTTGGTGTTTGATATTTCTTTCAAATAAAAAAAGAGGGAAATCATCTGCTAAGATTGAGGACAAAGGAAAACTCTCAGACATATAGTATGAAACAAAGGTATAATGATCATCATTTAGATTAGAATAAAAGAACTATAGAAAAATATATTCAGTTCAGTTCAGTCGCTCAGTCGTGTCCAACTCTTTGCGACCCCATGAATCGCAGCACGCCAGGCCTCCCTGTCCATCACCAACTCCCAGAGTTCACTCAAACTCTGGTCCATCGAGTTGGTGATGCCATCCAGTCATCTCATCCTCTGTCATCCCCTTTTCCTCCTTCCCCCAATCCCTTCCACCATCAGAGTCTTTTCTAATGAGTCAGCTCTTCACATGAGGTGGCCAAAGTACTGGAGTTTCAGCTTTAGCATCATTCATTCCAAAGAACACCCAGGGCTGGTCTCCTTTAGAATGGACTGGTTGGATCTCCTTGTAGTCCAAGGGACACTCAGGAGTCTTCTCCAACACCACAGTTCAAAAGTATCAATTCTTTGGTGCTCAGCTTTCTTCACAGTCCAACTCTAACATCCATACATGACCACTGGAAAAACCATAGCCTTGACTAGACAGACCTTTGCTGGCAAAGTAATGTCTCTGCTTTTCAATATACTATCTAGGTTGCTCATAACTTTTCTTCCAAGGAGTAAGAATCTTTTAATTTCATGGCTGCAATCACCACCTGCAGTATTTTGGAGCCCAAAAATATAAAGTCTGACACAGTTTGCACTGCTTGCCCATCTATTTCCCATGAAGTGATGGGACCAGATGCCATGATCTTCGTTTTCTGAATGTTGAGCTTTAAGCTAACTTTTTCACTCTCCTCTTTCACTTTCATCAAGAGGCTTTTGAGTTCGTCTTCACTTTCAGCCATAAGGGTGGTGTCATCTGCATATCTGAGGTTATTGATATTTCTCCTGGCAATCTTGATTCCAGCTTGTGCTTCTTCCAGCCAGGCATTTCTCATGATGTACTCTGCATATAATTTAAAAAAGCAGGGTGACAATATACAGCCTTGACGTACTCCTTTTCCTATTTGGAACCAGTCTGTTGTTCCATGTCCAGTTCTAACTGTTGCTTCCTGACCTGTATATAGATTTCTCAAAAGGCAGGTCAGGTGGTCTGGTATTCCCATCCCTTTCAGAATTTTCCACAGTTTATAGTGATCCTCACAGTCAAAGGCTTTGGCATAGTCAATAAATATATTAGTATTGAAAATAGAGATATAGTGTCATGTTTTGTTTTCAACATTGTAAATTATGTAAGCTATACCTCCATTTTATATTAGGTGTTTTCCTAAACAATATTTCTATGTCTTCATTATAAAAATATACAGATAAATATTTAAAAGGACACAGGTCAAGGTCAGAAATTTGTGGCAATATTCCATAATTAAACAGCTTTATTCAAGTATAACTGAAATACAGTAATCACAGTCAAGATAGTAAATATATCTGTTGCCCCAGAAAGCTTTCTCCTGCCCTTGATAGTCCCTCTTCCACTCTTCATGACACATTCAACCTGTTAATATTTTTTCATGGAGTGTTTGTTTGTTTGTTTGCTTATCTTTTATCAATTTGGCAATCACTTTCTTTAAGTGATATATTAGGACTGTTTACATTTAATGCAATTACTTACGTGAGGACTTAAGTCCCATTTTCTTTTTTCTGACTGTTGTTTCTGTTTTTCTCCCTTCAGTTTTCTGTTTTCTTTTTCCTGCCTTTCTATGGGTTACTTAAATATTTTTAGAATTCCATTTTTACTTATTCATAGTGATTTTTAGTGTATCTTTTCTATAGCTTTTCAAAGCTCTTGCTCTAGATTTTGTATTACATTAATATGTAATAACATTAAAGTCTAGGATGCAGATTTTAGTGGAATTTGAAGGGGGAAGCATTTTATGTGGTCATAAAGGTTATCATAAAGGATCTTTAGGTGATACAACATTTTTATTTCTTGATTTTGGTGACAGTTATATAAATTCATATAAGAGTAGAACTATAAACAGATGGTAATACCTGACCACCTGACCTGCCTCTTGAGAAACCTGTATGAAGGTCAGGAAGCAACAGTTAGAACTGGACATGGAACAACAGACTGGTTCCAAATAGGGAAAGGAGTATGTCAAGGCTATATATTGTCACCCTACTTGTTTAACTTTTATGCAGAGTACATCATGAGAAATGCTGGGCTGGATGAAGCACAAGCTGGAATCAAGATTTCCAGGAGAAATATCAATAATCTCAGATATGCAGATGGCACCACCTTTATGGCAGAAAAGGAAGAAGAACTAAAGAGCCTCTTGATGAAAGTGAAAGAGGAGAGTGAAAAAGTTGGCTTACATCTCAACATTCAGAAAACTAAGATCATGGCATCTGGTCCCATCACTTCATGGGAAATAGATGGAGAAACAGTACAAACAATGGCAGACTTTATTTTGGGGGGCTCCAAAATCACTGCAGATGGTGATTGCAGCCATGAAATTAAAAGACACTTGCTCCTTGGAAGAAAAGCTATGACCAACCTAGACAGTGTATTAAAAAGCAGAGATATTACTGCTAAGCAGAGACTTACTGTCAACAAAAATCCATCTAGTCAAGGCTATGGTTTTTCCAGTAGTCCTGTATGGATGTGAGAGTTGGACTATAAAGAAAGCTGAGAGCCGAAGAATTGATGCTTTTGAACTGTGGTGTTGGAGAAGACTTATGAGAGTCCCTTGGACTGCAAGAAGATCCAACCAGTCCATCCTAAAGGAGATCAGTCCTGGGTGTTCACTGGAAGGACTGAGGCTAAAGCTGAAACTCCAATACTTTGGCAACCTGATGCAAAGAGCTGACTCATTTGAAAAGACCCTGAAGCTGGGAAAGATTGAGGGCAGGAGGAGAAGGGGTCAACAGAGGATGAGATGGTTGGATAGTATCACCAACTCAATGGACATGAGTTTGGGTTAACCCTGGGAGTTGGTTATGGACAGGGAGGCCTTGCGTGTTGTGGTTCATGGGGTGGCAAAGAGTCGGACGTGACTGCAACTGAACTGAATGGAACTGAATTTACACGCATGCATAAACACACATATGAGTGCTTGTAAAGTAGATGAAATACCTGTGTATTATTTGCAATTTACTGGATTTAATTTGTAATTAAAGTTAAGCAAGCTATCATCACTGAGGAAACTGTGGGAGGAGTACTCAAGACTACTCTGTTCTATTCTTTTCAATGTCTTGTGAATCTATCACTACTTTTATATACAAAGGTAAAGAAAAAAAAAGACAAGATTTGATTTTACATAAAGTCTAAAGAAAATACAATCTTTCAATGAATGTTTCAAACACTATAAAATATACTAACTATAATCACAAATGGTTTCAACCAATTAATGGTTTTAACTGGACTTATTAGCAGAGATAGCTTATTTAAATTCTGTCTTAAAATTACATAAACATCCTACATATAATTAGCATCACATCCTTTCTTTTTACTTTCTAAAGTAACAAGTTGTTCTTGTTCAGACACAATTAATATATTTTCCTTTTTCAGCTGAACGTTATCTTCATGGATAGTCAATCATGCATTCTAGCCCAATGAGCATGAAGTTTATGACAATATAATAAACTTTTAGAAACTAAGTTACTTTCATGTAAGTAATTATGTATATACAGATAGAAAAATGAAAGTGAAGGTCATTCATTCGTGTTGGACTCTTTGCGACCCCATGAACTTTACAGACCATGGAATTCTCCAGGCCACAATACTGGAGTGGGTAGCCTTTCCCTTCTCCAGAGGATTGTCCCAACTCAGGGATCAAACCCAGGTCTCCCTCATTGCAGCTGGATTCTTTATCAGCTGAGCCACAAGGAAAGGCCAAATTCTTTTGGCCAGGCTGTGCTGCACCTGGGATCTTAGTTTCCCAACCAGTGATTGAACTGACACCCCCTGCAGTGGAAGTAAAGAGTCTTAACCACTGGACCACCAATATAGACAGGAAGAGGAAAGAAAAACACTACAATGTTGAAAATAGCCATGTTTCATTGCTTAAGGGTAAGTACGTTCTATACTTGAATAAAATGTTCCTCAGAGAAATGACTGATGAGTATACTTAATTCATATGATAAATGTTTTCAATAAACACATCTAAGAAAGGAAAATAAAACAATAAATGAATGATATATGTATCTGTTTCATTTCTACGAGACTAGTATCATTTCATTTTTTTCTTTTACAAATTAATATTATTTGAAATTCAACATGGGAAATGCATTATAATACTGAATAAATTTTAATGTATTATAATTAAAATATAATATTGTTTAAACTTAAAATGTATTATACTATTGAATAAAATCACCAGAAAATAACTGAGCAGTCATGCCTGCCTTCCTTTATTCCCTTTTCCTTTTCACTCTAAATACATACATAATATGCACACATAATTATACACATATTAATAACTTGCAAAATAGGATTATCTCATTTCTCTCTGATGTTCCAATACTATAGACATTATATCTCAAAATGTGTATAAAACAGTTCTCTGTATGATAAATTTACAGATAAAAATAAGAATAAAGTTAATAAAACAGAAAAAGAAAACCAGTGTCTTTCTCAAGCCCAAGAAAGTTGAAGTTTCTTCAATTCTAAAACGTTACTGAAAAAACCAAGTAAAGAAACCATTGTCCAGGAGAACTAAAAGAAGGAGACTCTTAACAACCAGAATACTGGAGAAGGGGATAACCAGAAAAACAGGGCTAAGGTAGAACCAAAGGGCTGGAGCAGAAAAGCACCTAATGAACCCAAAAAGCACCAGTGAGAGAAATCAACTTTAAACACTGCAAGCCCCTCAAAAAGGAAAGCCATCAGTAATTAAGAAAATGCCTTGTCCTTTCTCTTGCAGTTTCTCCTTTCCTACAAGCTAGCTCCAAGATCACTGAAGCTTCAGTTAGCAACCTGAGGAGTCAGAACCATGAAAAAAAGGAAAAGCCTGTTACACCCTCTCCCCAAACTTTGGCATCAGACACAGATAAGAGAGAAGGCCTAATCTTTCAATGTAGATTGAACTGTTGCTCCATAGCTTTATACTGCATTTTTGATTGAGACTGTGTTCTGAGAATTTTAGAAAAAGATCACAGCTACAATACCTATTAGAAGATAGTAAAATATGCATTTATTATGTTGATTAATCATAGTTGTTCAACATAACTACTTTATATATATTTACATTCAAATATGTATGTACATTTACTAAGTATGCTTTTATTAAACGCTGTAATAGGCATCATCCATTAACTACAAAAATAAAGCTAATAATAATTTTTAATTATCAGAATTGATCATCTGATTTTGTGTGTATTTGATTTTAAGCAGTGAATTACAGAACTACTTTAATCATCTCTGACTACATTCTAATAATGAAGATTTTGATTAGTTGATTTGGTGTAGGACCCAGAAAATGCCTTTAAAAAAACAGCCTTAATGGTCCTGTATATGGTCCTCAACCGCACTTTCAGGAAACAGCTAGTTGACTAATCTTACCAAACTATTCACAATTTAAAGCATTTTTATTATATTTTAAATAGCCACATACACTTAGCACTGTTTCTAAACCTTTGTTTTGTACTGTTAGTCTCTTTTCCTGGAATCCATATTGTTTTACATGGGACCTATGAAGAGAAACAAACAAAAAATGGTCTGGAAGTTAAACAGGTTTGGGTCAAAAACCTCCTCTTCCTACTGTGTATATGTACATGGGTAAGATCTTTAACTTCTTGTTAACTCAATTCCCTCATTTTTAAATTGGAAAATATAACTCAAATGTTATGAGAAAAAAGGGTTTTCAGGCATTTAAATCATATAATGTTCAAAAATACTTATTTCTTTTAATATTCTTTTCTTCATTCTTTTTTACTGTCCATTGCCTTATTACCTAGTAGAAAAATCTATAGTATTCTTCTTCCATGAAAAGGCATAATCAAATATCTTTGAATTAAAATCACAAATTTCTTCAGTTTCATTATAGGATTCTTTCCTTTTACAGAATCTCTGCACTGAAGATGGAAAAATATATTGGTGCGCTACTGTTTTATGTCCCTGAATTTTAATATCTTTGGTAATCACATGGATTAAATCCAAAATAATTATTTCAACTCTGAAAAATATACCAGTAAAGGAAACACTAAGACGCTGAACTGTGATTATTTCACACTAATGTAAGCATCACAAATGACTGCAAGTTGACGTATTTATTTTTATAATGGAGTAGAAAAAGGACACAGGAGGTCTAAGGAAAAAGAAATTCAATACCATCTCACACTCCATATAATACCAAATGTTCATTACCAATTCTATTCTTGCAAGTTCAGTTCAGTTCAGTCACTCAGTCGTGTCCGACTCTTTGCGACCCCATGAATCGCAGCACGCCAGGCCTCGCTGTCCATCACCAACTGCCGGAGTTCATCCAAACTCATGTGCATCAAGTCGGTGATGCCATCCAGCCATCGCATCCACTATCGTCCCCTTCTCCTCCTGGCCCCAATCCCTCCCAGCATCAGGGTCTTTTCCAATGAGTCAACACTTTGCATGAGATGGCCCAAGTATTGGAGTTTCAGCCTCAGCATTAGTCCTTCCAATAACACCCAGGACTGGTCTCCTTTAGGATGGACTGGTTGGATCTCCTTGCAGTCCAAGGGACTTGCAAGATTCTTCTCCAGCACCACAGTTCAAAGGCATCAATTCTTTGGTGCTCAACTTTCTTCACAGTCCAACTCTCACATCCATACATGACCACTGGAAAAACCATAGCCTTGACTAGACGGACCTCTGTTGGCAAAGTAATATTCCTGCTTTTTAATTAGCTGTCTAGATTGGTCATAACTTTCCTTCCAAGGAGGGAGCATCTTTTAATTTCATGGCTGCAACCACCATCTGCCGTGATTTTGGAGCCCAGAAAAATAGTCTGACACTGTTTGCACTTTTTCCCCATCTATTTCCCATGAAGTGATGGGACCAGATGCCATGAACTTCGTTTTCTGAATGTTGAGCTTTAAGCCAACTTTTTTCACTCTCCTCTTTCACTTTCATCAAGAGGCTCTTTAGTTCCTCCTCACCTTCTGCCATAAGGGTGGTGTCATCTGCATATCTGAGGTTATTGATATTTCTCCCGGCAATCTTGATTCCAGCTTGTGCTTCTTCCCGCTTAGCGTTTCTCATGATGTACTAACAGAAGAAGATATTAAGAAGAGATGACAAGAATACACAGAAGAACTGTAGAAAAAAGATCTTCACGACCTAGATAATTACGATGGTGTTATCACTCACCTAGAGCCAGACATCCTGGAATGTGAAGTCAAGTGGGCCTTAGAAAGCATCACTACGAACAAAGCTAGTGGAGGTGATGGAATTCCAGTTGAGCTATTTCAAATCCTGAAAGATGATGCTGTGAAAGTGCTGCACTCAATATGCCAGAAAATTTGGAAAACTCAGCAGTGGCCACAGGACTAGAAAAGGTCAGTTTTCATTCCAATCCCAAAGAAAGGCAATGCCAAAGAATCCTCAAACTACTGCACAATTGCACTCATCTCACACGCTAGTAAAGTAATGCTCAAAATTCTTCAAGCCAGGCTTCAGCAATACGTGAACCGTGAACTTCCAGATGTTCAAGCTGGTTTTAGTAAAGGCAGAGGAACCAGAGATCAAATTGCCAACATCTGCTGGATCAGCAAAAAAGCAAGAGTTCCAGAAAAACATCTATTCTGCTTTATTGACTATGCCAAAGCCTTTGACTGTGTGGACCACCATAAACTGTGGAAAATTCTTCAAGAAATGGGAATACCAGACCACCTGACCTGCCTCTTGAGAAACCTGTATGCAGGTCAGGAAGCAACAGTTAGAACTGGACATGGAACAACAGACTGGTTCCAAATAGGGAAAGGGGGTATGTCAAGGCAGTATATTGTCACCCTGTTTACTTAACTTATAAGCAAAGTACATCATTCTTTCAAGAAATGCCATGAATGACTTTTGTTTAGTTAATTAAAACAGTTTTAAGTTATTTCAGTTCCTATTGTTGACAATATATGAAGGCATTTCTCTATCTTAGCAGATATAATAAATTTTCATTTTTGTAATTATTTCACATAATCATAATTCTGTGAATTCATATCAGATTATTTATCTGAATTTAATTCATATGGGATTATGCTGACTATGAAGGAAATTGGGAATAGATAAAATACTTTTTCAGAAAATAAAACAAAAATATTTTTCCTTGGGATCATTGTTTTGTTATATTTTATTTCTTTAAAATACAATGCTTAATTTGGGTTCACATTAAATCAATCAACTGCATTACTGAAATTTCTTGAAATGTTGCTCTTTCCTTATCCTGTAAATAGAGTTTCTGTGCCCTGAGATAGTATATCTATTGATAAGAAAGAAACAAACAAAAACTAAGTATACTTTTATTGACTTTTCTTTGGGGGTATAAGTTACATGTGGACATATTCACACAAGAAAAATGTAGTGCAATATAAGTGACTGTGAATAACAAGCATTTTCTTCAGAGATAATTTAGCATTAAGTTCAATTTCTAAAATTGCAATTTCTCTTGTGTTGAGCAGTAGCACATTTCCAACCTTTATGTTTTAAAGACTGACTCTGATTCTATATTTAGATTTTCAGCTGTTTGGTTTTACACAGATGCTTCCACAACTAAGATGAGCTTTAAGAACAGATGAATGTGTTAAAATGTTTGTCTTTTATAGAGGAAATAAAAATAATTTATATTTAAATGAGTATTTGTTTTAGGACCAACATATATTGAACTTTTTGCACTAGGATTGAAAAGCCATATGGACAAAATTAAAATACTTCAAAGGAGGTCATGTCAGAAATAAGTTTTAAGTTTGCAAGTCATAATCGGTCCTTTTCTGTCTTTCTTAAAATAACTAAATACTCAGGTTACAATCACAGACAAAGGGATTTCTTAATTTCCTGATTGCCAATTTCAAACTTATACAAAATCACGTACTTCTTCTCTGTATAAGTGCAAAGCAGGTAAGGTAGAATGAAAGGTCAAGAGCTTATCATATGAACTCTACTCATCCACATTTGATATTATTTTGATTTCTACAATTTGAGTGAAGTACGTAAGAACACAAACTTGGAAATGTGATATACCTGAACTACTCAATACCAGTATTTCTGGCCATACAAACGATGATGGTTCTCTGCCCTTCTATTTCATCGTATCTGTTCAACAAAGGTAATAATGGTATCTTCATCAGAGTTGTTTAAGGATTAAATTACATGTGAATATAAAGTATTACTACAATGTTTAGCATACAGTAACATTAAAATCACTTTTATTAAATCTACTACTTTTTTATCATGAAATAACTATTATACATGTCAATAACTAAAATGTTAAAAATATACATAAACAAGTGAGCCATCTTCTCAACCTAGGTTCATAATTCTATTCTCAAAACATAACAACCATCAAAAAGATAATATTCATAAGTATATAATATTTACCCATATAATGTTTAATTTTTAAACAGGTGGGAATGTAGTATCCTCATTATCAGTTTCCTGTTTCTTAAAGACCTACTATAAAAGTACAATCACTTAGAGTAAAAATTGATCCTTGATAATTCAGTCTTCTATTAAAGGATATTCAGGCTTCCCTTGTAAAAGAATCCACCTGCAACACAGCAGATCTAAGTTCGATCCCCAGTTTGGGAAGATCCCCTGGAGAAGGGAAAGGCTACCCACTCCAGTATTCTGGTCTAGAGAATTCCATGGACTATACAATTCATGGGGTCGCAAAGAGTCAGACATGACTGAGTGAATTTCACTCTCTCTCTCTAAAGGATATTCAGGTATTTACACATTTTGTGTGCGTAGTTACAAATAGTACTCTACAGAATTTCAATTAATGAACATCGTTAGATGCAACCGCAAACGTGGAAAAAAAAATCCTGCTAGATAAATTGTTACAGGAAGAATGTGTGCATGTTCAATTTTATAAGTAATCGTAGACAGGCAACATGGTAGTGCCTATTTCTCCACACTTGGCTATTACCAAAATTTTAATTATGATACATAGTTTTATTTTTTTTAACTAAATAAATCTAAAGCTTACTATAGCCTTTTCTTTTTTATGTCTGCCATGTCTTTGTCTCTTCATGCCTTCATATGGTGGTTTAGCTGATTTTCTGTTGTTCTGCTTTTCAGTTGTGTCTGATTCTTCAGAGATCTCATGGACTGTAGCCCACTAGGCTCCTCTGTCCATGGGATTTCAAGGTAAGAATACTGGAGTGGGTTGTCATTTCCTTCTCCAGGGGATTTCCCTGACTCAGGATCTAACCTGTGTTTCCTACATTGCAGGCAGATTCTTTACCACTGAGCCACCAGGGAAGCCTGGTTAGCTGATTAAATGGAAGTTTTTCCCTTAGTACTTTTTTTTTTTTTTACAGTAGGTCTTTGTTGCTTATCAACTTTAATTATAACAGTGTGTACATAGCTTTAAGTGTATTTAGCTATTTAGATTTTTATATCGATAAAACAGTAAAACATTAAGCAAGTAATTTATTTCAGCTATGCTTATTTTCCTCTAGGAAAAATAGAATAACAATAATAACAACCAGGATAATAATATAATCCACTGTGACACTGTACTGATTAACTGTCACAATAAATGCAAAGGGTCATATATTTTTAATGCTTGCTAAGGATAAATTGGCACTTATTTTCATTATTGAAGGAAACCTATTAAATCTAGTTTTCTGAAGCAAATTTAAGTAGAATATTTCCTCAGAATAAAGAGTTTAGTATAAATCATGTTATAATCACTGTTAAGTTCAGTACCTGGAGTGTAAAGGCATACATAAGCTGTTTCATCATATGCATTATCTAGCATACCTGGGACTCTTCCAATACGCAGGATGTTAGTTGAAAAGGATTATACACAATTAAAAATATGTTGGAAGTTTCAACCAACCTATCTTTGTGAAACAAAGATTCATGTTTTTATCCAGAGCAATAAATCCATGTTCATTTTACCCTAGAAATGTTTATTCCTGATATGAAAAATTATCACTAATAAGGTTTATAGTGTGTGGTACATAGTTACTGATACTCTTTGTTTCTCTCTCTCTCTCTCTCTTTCTCTCTCTCCTATATATTATTTTACAGCATTTGCCACTGGACTTTGCATTACTTTCTATTTGTTGACTAAAGTGACTATCTACTTACCAATATGTTTATCTAGAGAAAATCACTGATTTTAAATAGATTAATGCAATTTTTGACACAAATGAGGCCAATGGTGGAAATAAAAATAGTAGGAAAATGTTTTTAAAAAATATATAGAATTATTAATTCATAAGGTCATTCCTAAGGCCTTCCTAAGGTATTCCTAAGGCCTAATTCATAAGGCCTTCCTTCATAGGTCAGCTGGTAAAGAATCTGCCTGCAGTGCATGATACCCTGGTTCAATTCCTGGGTTGGGAATTTCCTCTGGAGAAGGGACAGGCTACCCACTCCAGTGTTCTTGGGCTTTCCTTGTGACTCAGCTGGTAAAGAATCCATCTGCAATGTGGGAGATCTGGAATCAATCCCTGGGTTGGAAAGATTCCCCTGGAGAAGGGAAAGGCTACCAACTACAGTATTCTGGCCTGGAGAATTCCTAGACTGTATAGTCCTTTGGGTCACAAGGAGTCGGACATGACTGAGCGAACTTCACTTTCACTTTCATTAACAAAATATATTTTTCAGACGCTTCATTTTTCATAATTATATCATCAATTTCTGTTTTTCTCACATGTGAAATGTCCATGATAAATCAAGTCTAAAATAGAGAAATGCTTAATTACTGCGCCCTTGAAGTTTTACTTCATAGTAGCTTGAAAATTTGGATGGAATAACTAAATTCAAATATATATCATTGCTATATATATATGTGCTGTGCTTAGTTGTTCAGTCGTGTCCGATTCTTTGTGACCCCATGGACTGTAGCCCCCCAGGAGTCACTGTGCATGGGATTTTCCAGGCAAAATACTGGAGTGGGCTGCCACTCCCTTCTTCAGGAGATCTTCCCAACCCAGGGATCAAACCACGGTCTCCTGTACTGCAGGCAGATTTTTGTTTGAGCCACCAGGGGAGACCATGAATACTAGAGTCAGTAACTTATCCCTCCTCCATGGGATCTTCCTGACCCAGGAATCAAATCAGGGTCTCCTGCATTGCAGGCAGATTCTGTACCAGCTGAGTTACCAGGGAAACCCAAAATATATTTTATAAATCATTAAAACATTAACAAATAAAAGATGGGCTATACATAAATTAATATAAAGATTAATGTAAAGAAGCCCTCAAATATATTGAAATAACTCAATAATTATTAAGAGCATAACAATTTTAACTATCTCACAATTAAAATATCTAGCCTAAAGCAAATTATAATATTTTTTAAAGTAAAATTTATATTATTTCTATGTGAAAAAATTCAGAAAGAGACTGTGTTCATTTAGAGGTGTGTGTTAGTCACTCAGTCAGATATGAGTTTTTGTGACCCCATGGGCTATAGCTCACCAGGCTCCTCTATCCATGGAATTCTCTATGCAAGAATACTGGAGTGGGTTGTCATTTCCTTCTCCAGATGATCTTCCTAACCAAAGGCTCGAACCCACATCTCCTATTGCATATTTTTACCATTTGAGCTTTAGGAAATATTCTGTAACATTCACTGACAGAATAAATTCTATTGCTATCATTCCAAACTATAACTTCTCTAATCAGCTTACTATTTTTGCTTCTGTGAAGCGTTTAAATAATTGGAGATCACATGTTTCTTACTCAGATTGGCTATCTGCTGAGTCTGATAAAATGTGAAAATTACATAACTTTATAATACCTCAACATTTATCTCGTTGATTGTTTCAGCATCTGTGCTATCCTTTGGTTTATTAAAAGCTTAAAATTTAAAACAAAAATACTTTTAAAAAGAAGTAATTCTGGTTATGATCAAAAGGAGTTATTTTAATCAAAAACAGTGCATTTTAGTATTAATACTCTTATTTTCTGTAGGCTATCCTGATCACAAAGACCTATAAAACTACAGCACTTATAGATTTCTACTTTCTCACCATTTCAATGAATATTAATGGACAGTGTCCATGTCACTGACTTATTTGATTGCTTAAGCAACCTCCTGGAGGTAAATGATCTTATATTCAGGTTTCTGTCAACCCCTTAGATCTTAGAAAGAAACATGTTCATTACTTAAACATAGTGGTTCAAAGCATATGGATTTGGTAGCACACTGATTCACAGAATGCTTGACTACTGTGAGCTGTGCCAACTTAAACAAGATGATTAAGTCTACACACTGCTACCATATCAAAGATGTAACACAACAGGAACAAAATAGTTCTCCTCACTGTGGACTTATTCTACTGTTCCCAAAGACCTATTTTGATGATTGAACCAAATATTTAAATATATCTTTATTTAAATTGGAACTGAAGAAACATGCACATTTTAAGATAATAGTTTGTCTTACACAAATAGGATTTTATTCTCTTAATGTGAGCAACCACTAATGTATATTGAAAAATGTTAACCTAAAAAAAAAATTCTACTTCCAATTTAGCAATAGAATATGTGCAAACAATCTAAAGCATATTGAAAAGCAGAGACATTACTTTGCCAGCAAAGGTCTGTCTAGTCAAGGCTATGGTTTTTCCAGTGGTCATGTATGTATGTGAGAGGTGGACTGTGAAGAAGGCTGAGCGCTGAAGAATTGATGCTTTTGAACTGTGGTGTTGGAGAAGACTCTTGAGAGTCCCTTGGACTGCAAGGAGATCCAACCAGTCCATTCTGAAGGAGATCAGCCCTGGAATTTCTTTGGAAGGAAAGATGCTAAAGCTGAAACTCCAGTACTTTGGCCACCTCATGCGAAGAGTTGACTCATTGGAAAAGACTCTGATGCTGGGAGGGATTGGGGGCAGGAAGAGAAGGGGACAACACAGGATGAGATGGGTGGATGGCATCACTGACTTGATGGACGTGAGTTTGAGTGAACTCTGGGAGTTGGTGATGGACAGGGAGGCCTGGCCTGTTGAGATTCATGGGGTCACAAAGAGTTGGACACGACTGAGCAACTGAACTGAACTGAACTGAATCTAAGGCATATGTAATAAAATGAACAATCTTAGTAACCACCATAAGAGTTTAGACTTCTCTTTTTTATCAGAAAGTAGATGGACCTTTTCAATCTACCTATAATTTATAAAATCAATTTATATATATTAATTTAATTATGCAAATAAATAACCTAATTTATTTGAAGGTCACATGTTGACACGTTGACATACAGGGCTTCCCAGATGGCACTAGTGGTAAATAATCCACCTGCCAGTGTAGGAGACACAAAAGACATGGGTTCGATTCCTGGATTGGGAGATCCCCTGGAGAAGGAAATGGTTACCCACTCCATTTCTCCATGCCTGGAGAATTCATGGATAGAGGAGTCTGGAGTCACAAAGAGTCGGACACAACTGAAGTGACTGAACACAACACAACATTTGAAGATAACTCAGTCTTACAAGAAATCTTTGAAATTTTCTGCTGTAACCAAGACTTCAATAAAGTTCTCATAAACATCCCTGAAGAATAGAGTGACATAGAACATACTATCATTTATTTTTATGTATTACATACGTTTTTAAAAGATGTAGTATTTGTTATATAGAGCTAAAATCAGACTCCTGAAAATTCTGCTTGTTAAATATAATTCTAATCTCTTGAAAGAGTCAATCTGCTTCAAATTCAACAATACAACTCTTTACACTCATGAGGATATATTATTTATCTTATAGATTACATATGTTTCAAATCAAACATATCAAGTTCTTAGTAACAGAATTTATAGGCAATAAACCAGCAGTATTAGAATAAACAGACAATATAGGTCATTTATTTATGATAAATCTGAGAATTTGACAGTCAACCTAACATTAAACAGACAACACTAGGAGTAAAAAATGCAAACAAATGCCATTAAAAGACACGAAGTGAAAGTGAAAGTGAAGTCGCTCAGTCGTGTCCCACTCTGAGACCCCCTGGACTGTAGCCTACCAAGCTTCTCCATCCATGGGATTCTCCAGGCAAGAATACTGGAGTGGGTTACCATTTCCTTCAGCATCATATTTTAGCATAAATAAGTGAAACCTCCATTTGAAACAAATCTACTGAAGATTTTTTTATTAAATGAAGGGTGAAGGGCATAAGGGGACATGCACTGAGCATCTCATTCACTTCATTTCCTCTAACAACCTGGGTTCATCCAAGGACTTTACATTCAGCATTCTACCTCTTTCTTGTCTGCACTCATGCAGTTGAACATGGCATCACAAAAGCATACTTCTGACAAGTGTCACTTTATAGTAATGATAACTGATCATATGGAGAACTTTATTTTTGTCCAGCATTCTTGCTACATACTTGCAGTCCATTCACTACTGGACTATTCCAGATGAGTAATTCACATTTTCATCTCTTTCCTCATCCTCATTTGATGATTTTCCTTGATATTTCCTAAAGAATATTAGTACTCATAAACTCTCACCTCCACATAAATCTTTCTAACTTTATCTATCCTGTGTCTACTTTTCTACTTATGCTTGACAAACTTTCTTTATCCCTATAATATATATAACCCTCTACTTGATCACTAAATTCTATCCCCATTTACCTACCAAAGAACAACATGTAGTACTTGAGTATTAAATCAACAAGGTGATGGGATGCCCACATTTTGCCTCAAATATCTGGAATGTGTCATTCACACAGGACTTCTTAAGATATAACTGTACTCAGTCATTCAATTACATGGCTCACTATTTGATCCCACATTATTTAGTAACTGGATTATCAAGCACTTAGAAAAAAAATACATATATATATATATATATATATATATATATATATATGTTTAAGGAGATATATATATATATATGTTTAAGGAGATCAGCCCTGGGATTTCTTTGGAAGGAATGATGCTGAAGCTGAAATTCCAGTACTTTGGCCACCTCATGCAAAGAGTTGACTCATTGGAAAAGACTCTGATGCTGGGAGGGATTGGGGGCAAGAGGAGAAGGGGACGACAGAGGATGAGATGGCTGGATGGCATCACTGACTTGATGGATGTGAGTCTCAGTGAACTCTGGGAGTTGGGGATGGACAGGGAGGCCTGGCGTGCTGCGATTCATGGGGTCGCAAAGAGTCGGACATGACTGAGCGACTGATCTGATTTGATCTGATGTTTTAACTAAAATGTGTTTATATTTAGAACTAAGAATTTAAGGTAACATTCCAATAATATACGAATTACATGTAAAACGAGTTTTAAATTAATGTTTTATTAACACAAACATACTGTTCATAATGTTCATGGGGTTCTCAAGGCAAGAATACTGAAGTGAACATTGGAAAAGACTCTGATGCTGGGAGGGATTGGGGGCAGGAGGAGAAGGGGACGACAGAGGATGAGATGGCTGGATGGCATCACTGACTCGATGGATGTGAGTCTGAGTGAACTCTGGGAGTTGGTGATGGACAGGGAGGCCTGGTGTGCTGCAATTCATGGGGTTGCAAAGAGTCGGACATGACTGAGCAACTGAACTGAACTGAATTGAACACAAACATGTCTATAATACTTATTTTTCTCAAACAAGAAACAATATACTATCTCAGACAACTATTACTTCCAAGAAGCTTTTTTTTTTCCAGTGATTACATACAGTTTTTACCAAGCTGCTTTATCTTACAATGCTATTTTAAGTAGATAGTTTCACAAAGTATATTCTAATTGCATACAAAGATATAATACAGAGGATGCATACCTGCAAGCCACAGGAAAATACTGTTACAAGACAGGAATTATTTTATATATTAAAATCTTTTTGAAAAAGACAATTAGAAAATAAGGTAACTCTGTTCACAAAAGTCAGATATGCATGAGATAAAAGCTCTACAGAGGGAAGAGTGAAGTAATAATGATGCTATATGGTCAGTTTAACAATTGTAGACCCAACAAGAGCCTGAGGAAATAAACTGGTCTCCTGACAGATGCTTATGTTGAATTACACGGAAAGCAGTAAAGAGTTGAGAACTCATTAGGGAATGAAGTTAACAGAATCAGAGAATGGAGCAATCTCAAAATACAAATAACCCTTCTCAAAATTTGTATTAAGTATTGAATCTACATGGGAAACACAGCTAAGGTGCTTTGCTGAAACCACTACAAAGAACTGAAATGAAATGACCAGTCTTTTAGGCCTAGGAAAGGAAGACTTAATAAGGTTTCAAATAAAATTCATAGATGGCCACATCCTAGTAAGAAGAATGAACCAGAGATAGACACTACCTACTAAATGGCAATGCAATTCAGGCCCAGCTTCATCCCAGGCAAGAGTAAATGATCAGTTTCATCTCTCTAATGTAGTAAATAATAATACTCTCTGAGGAAGGCTAACATCATATCCTGCTGCTGCTGCTGCTGCTAAGTCGCTTCAGTTGTGTCCGACTCTGTGTGACCCCATAGATGGCAGCCCACCAGGCTCCCCCATCCCTGGGATTCTCCAGGCAAGAACACTGGAGTGGGTTGCCATTTCCTTCTCCAATGCATGAAAGTGAAAAGTGAAAGTGAAGTCACTCAGTCATGTCCGACTCTTAGCGAGCCCATGGACTGAAGCCTACCAGGCTCCTCCAGGCACCAATTCCTTGAAACAGACAATCTGCCAAAACGGACACAAGAAGAAACAGACAATCTGATTCTTGGTATTTATCCAAAGGAATGGAAAATTTATCTCTACACAAAAACACACAGAGATATTAGAGCAATATCATTCATAATCACCAAGGTTTAGAAGCAACCAAGATGTCCCTCAGTATGTGAAAGAAGAAATAAATTGTACGATGTCCTGACTAATGGAATATTATTCAAAACTAAAAAGAACTGACCTATCAAGTCAAGTATAGGGGACTGGAATGCAAAAGCAGGAAGTCAAGAGATATCTGGAGTAAGATGCAAATTTGGCCTTGGAGTACAAAATGAAGCAGGTCAAAGGCTAACAGAGTCTTGCCAAGGGAACACACTGATCACAGCAAACACCCTCTTCCAACAACACAAGAGAAGACTCTACACATGGACATCACCAGATGGTCAATACTGAAATCAGATTGATTATATTCTTTGCATCAAAAGATGGAGAAGCTCTATACAGTCAGCAAAAGCAAGAATGGGAGCTGACAGTGGCTCAGACCATGAACTCCTTATTGCCAAATTCAGACTTAAATTGAAGAAAGTAGGGAAAACCCTAGTCCACTCATGTATGCTGCTGCTAAGTCACTTCAGTCATGTCTGACTCTGTGCAACCCCATAGATGGCAGCCCAACCTAAATCAAATCCATTAGGATTATACAATGGCAAACAGACTCAAGGGATTAGATCTGATAGACAGAGTGCCTGAAGAACTATGGACAGAGGTTCGTGACAATGTACAGGAGGCAGGGATCAAGACCATCCCTCCAAAAAGAAAGAAATGCAAAAAGGCAAAATGGTTGTCTGATGAGGCCTTACGAATTGCTGAGAAAAAAATAGAAGCTAAAGAAAAAGTAGAGAAGAAAAAATATACCCATTTGAATACAGTTCCAAAGAATAGCAAGGAGAGATAAGAAAGCTTTCCTCAGTGATCAACACAAAGAAATAGATGAAAACAATAGAATGGGAAAGCCTAGAGATCTCTTCAAGAAAATTAGAGATACCAAGGGTGCATTTCATGCAAAGATGAGCACAGTAAAGGACCTAACAGAAGCAGAAGATATTAAGATATTAAGAAGAGGTGGCAAGAATACACAGAAAAATGGTACAATGAAGATCTTCATGATCCATATAGCCACGATGGTGTGATCACTAACCTAGAGCCAGACATCTGGAGTGCAAAGTCAAGTGGGACTTAGGAAACATCACTACAAAAAAAGCTAGTGGAGGTGATGGAATTCCAGTTGAGCTCTTTCAAATCCTAAAAGATGATGCTGTGAAAGTGCTGTACTCAATATGCCAGCAAATATGGAAAACTCAGCAGTGGCCACAGGACTGGAAAAGATCAGTTTTCATTTCAATCCCAAAGAAAGGCAATGCCAAAGAATTCTCAAACTACCACACAATTGCACTCATCTCACATGCTAGTAAAGTAATGCTCAAAATTCTCCAGGCCAGCCTTCAACAGTACATGAACCATAAACTTCCATTTGTTCAAGCTGGTTTTAGAAAAGGCAGAGGAACCAGAGATCAAGTTGCCAACATCCGCTGGATCACTGGAAAAGAAAGAGATCCAGAAAAACATCTACTTTTGCTTTATTGACTATGACAAATGCTTTAACTCTGTGGATCACAACAAACTGTGGAAAATTTTTAAAGAGATGGGAATATCAGACCACTGACCTGCCTCCTGAGTAATCTGTATGCAGGTCAAGAATCAACAGTTAGAACTAGACATGGAGCAACAGACTGATCCAAATTGGGAAAGGAGTATGTCAAGGCTGTATATCATCACCCTGCTTATTTAATTTATATGCAGAGTACATCAAGTGAAATGCTGGGCTTGATGAAGCGCAAGGTGGAATCAAGATTGCCAGGAGAAATATCAAAACTTCAGATATGTGGATGACACTACCCTTATGGCAGAAAGTGAAGAAGAACTAAAGAGCCTCTTGATGAAGGTTAAAGAGGAGAGTGAAAAATTTGGCTTAAAATTCAACATTCAGAAAACTAAGATCATGGCATCTACTCCCATCACTTCATGGCCAATAGATGGGGATACAATGGAAACAGTGAGAGGCTTTATATTTGGGGGCTCCAAGATCACTGCAGATGGTGACTGCAGCCATGAAATTAAAAGATGCTTGCTCCTTGGAAGAAAAGCTATGACCAAACTAGACAGCATATTAAAAAGCAGAGACATTACTTTGTCAACAAACATCTGTCTAGTCAAAGCTATGGCTTTTCCAGTAGTCATGTATAGATGGGAGAGTTGGACTATAAAGAAAGCTGAGCGCCCAAGAATTGATGGTTTTGAACTGTGGTGTTAGAGGAGACTCTTGAGATTACCATGGACTAAAAGGAGATCCAACCTAAATTCCATCCTAAAGGAAATCAGTCCTGAATATTCATTGGAAGGACTGATGCTGAAGTTGAAACTCCAATACTTTGGCCACCTAATGCAAAGAACCCACTCACTGGAAAAGACCCTGATGCTGGGAAAGGCTGAAGGAGGGAGGAGAAGGGATGACAGAGGATGATATGGTTGGATGGCATCACCGATGCAATGGACATGAGTTTGAGTAAGCTCCCAGCATTGGTGATGGACAGGGAAGTCTGGCATACTGCAGTCTATGGGGTCACAAAGGGTCGGAAACCACTGAGTGACTGAACTTGAACTGATCAAGTCATGAAAAGACAGGGAAGAACTTTAAATGTATGTTTTCCATGGAAAAATCTAGTCTAAAAAGGCTGCATATTGTGTGTTTCCATCTATCTGACATTATGAAAAAGGCAAACTATGGAGATAATAAAAAACAAAATCAGTGTTATGGGAGGGACTGGCTGTGGGGAAAACTGAGTCTTGCTCTGGTGTGCAGGGCTATGCTCAGTAAATCTTTGATGCAATTTTCTGCTGATGGGTGGGGTTGTGTTCCCTCCCTGTAGTTAGGCCTAAGATAAACTATGGTAGGGGTAATGGATTTATGGAATACACCAGCATGATGCAGCTCCCAGGACTCTTGTAGTCAGTGCCCCTGAGTTCATAACAGGCCGCTGTCCACCCACACCACCAGCGGAGACTTCTGGTTACTCACAGCAAGTCTGTTTCAGTCTCTGTGGGGACACCACTCCTATTTCCTGAGTGCTGGTGCACAAAGGGTTTTGTTTGTTTCCTTCAAGAGCCTGTTTCCCTAGTTCTGTGGAACTTCTGTAATCAAAGGAGAAAAGGAAAGATATGGCCATGTGAAGGCAGAGTTCCTAAGAATAGCAAGGAGAGATAAAAAAGCCTTTCTACATGATCAATGTAAAGAAATAGAGGAAAACAACAGAATGGGAAAGACTAGAGATCTCTTCAAGAAAATTAGTGATACCAAGGGAACATTTCCTGCAAAGAGCTTTAAAGGAGCTATTTTAAATATAATCAAGAACCTGAAGGAACAAATTTAAGGGTCTAACATCCACGTAATTTTTAACCTCAAAGATGAAAAGACAATAAAACAGAAAAGGTACATGAAAAAATTATAGTAGAAAACACTAACTACATGTGAGATTGAGTGACTATATTCTATCAGACTATGCAGGCTTCAGTACTGTTACCAGAAATAAAGAGGGAAATATAAATGTTAATAGGACCAACGAAACACTAAGATAAAACAATTACAAGTGTGTATAGATTTAACAGATTTTCAGGATACACAAAGCAGGAAACTAACAAAATCAAAGGAATAATAGGAAAAAAAATTATAGATGGAAATTTTAATACAACTCTATTAGCAATTAGTACAATTCTAGATGAAAAATATCAGTAAGGATTCAGAAAATTTGGACAGAACAGTCACCAACTTTACATAAGTGAAATTTACACAGTATTATGCCCAACAGTTACAGAATACATATTTTATCAGGAGAATATGAAACATTCACCAAGATAAGCTAAAAGTCTAAATAAATAGCAAAAGAATAAAATGTTTGAGAATGTATCTTCTGACAACATTGGAATTAAATCAGAATCAATAATACTTTATCTAGAAAATCATCAAATACTCAGAAATTAAACAGTACTACTAAAGCAATACTCACAGGGAAAATTTAACCATTAAATGCTTATATCCAAAAACAAAGTGTTACAACATTGATATAAAACTTCTTTCTTAGAAATCAACAAAAAATAAAAGGTAAAGTAAAACACAAAGAAAGTTAGTAGAAGTTAGAGAAAAGAGAAGAAATCAATCTTAAGAGAAGAAAAATGCACAAAATTAACTAAACCAAAAGCTAATACTTAAAAATAAAATTAATGAATTTGAAAACACTCAATATAATGGATAAAGAACAAAAGAGATGTTACTGATATCAGAAATGAAAGAAATTATAACAATTGGCACCTATTTGCAACCCCATGGACTATACAGTCCATGGAATCCTCCAGGCCAGAATACTAGAGGTGGGTAGCCGTTCCTTTCTCCAGGGGATCTTCCTAACCCAGAGATCGAACCCAGGTCTCCTGCATTTCAGGTGGATTCTTTACCACCTGAGCCACAAGGGAATTGATAAATATCAGAGTAATAGTAAAAGTTATAAACAACTTTATACTAATAAACTCTAGATATTTAAATGAATTGAAAAAATCTTAAAAAGAAATAAAACCTACCAAAATTGATACAAAAAACTCACTTGCTTATTAAATATTTGCAACAAAGAAGCATCCAGTTTTCTTTCTTATAGATATTACATATAATAATTAAAAAGAAATGTAAAACTTATACATACTATTAATAATAGAGGGGAAGAAATAGAATAATAGATGGGAAGAAATGTTTCCCAGGTGATTTTTCTAAGGTAACATATTTTTCATTCTAAAACTTATTAAAGATATCAAAAATAAGAATATTACTGACCATAATTCCTCATAAGCCTAAATACAAAAATACTTAAGAAAATATAAAATTGAGCCCACCACTACAAAAAAATAGGAAGAATGTTGAATAAAAAATATATATTTTGTAAGGTTGGTGTTTTAAGATTATTTGATTTTAAAAAATTGGCTACTTTTTAAAGAGGCAGAAAAATTTCAAAGCAAAGTGACAATTTAATATTAACATATGCAAAACATTAACTGTTAATGATCATGGATAGTGGATTGGATTCTCTATGTAATTAACATTGAGGATTACTTTAAATGGTGTTAATTCCTCATAAAACCAAACTGAAAATTTTCAGATATATAGACAGTGCTTTGAAAAGTGAAAAGGAAATGAACATTAGGAAAAATAAGACTGGAGTCAAACATAAATTGGTAAGTCTATGAAAATGGTGCTTGAATGTCAAGTACCCATCCCTGAAGCTCTCCCTCTAATTTGTAAAGTTATTAGTAAAGTTCCCAGACTCCTGAAAACTGAGATTAAAATGTACAGCCTAAGCTAAGGTATAAAGTCTTTTGATGTAGTAAAAGTAAAAGCCAAAGTCACAATTCTAAATTAGCTTTAAGAGGGTAAATTATATGCTTTTATAAAGAAAAAGCAAGAAAGACAAGCTAAATGTTTCCCAAAATTGGTTGACCTTTGTGATCATATATGGACAACCCTTTTGTAATGAATGTTGAACTGAATTGTTTCAAAACCAATAACTCACTCATTTCAATTTACTCCTTTTAAGCCAGTGGAATCTATCACAGTTTGTACTGAGATTTTTGAGTATTTTTGGACTTCTCAGATGACTCAGTGGTAAAGAATCCACCTGCCAAGCAGGAGACTTTTCAGTCCCTGGGTCTGGAAGATCCTCTGGAGATGTACAAGCTGAATTTATGAAACTCAGAGATCAAATCTGTTGGATCATAGAAAAACCAAGAGAATTCCAGAAAAAAAACATCTACTTCTTCTTCATTGCCTACATAGAAGCCTTTGACTCTGTGGATCACACAAACTGTGGAAAATTCTTAAGATGAGAATACCAGACTCCTTTACTTGCCTCCTGAAAAAACTATATGCAGGTCAAGAAGCAACAATTAGAACTGGACTTGGAACAAAATACTGGCTCCAAATTGGGAAAGGAGTACGTCTAGCTCTATATTGTCACCTTATTTATTTAACTTATATGCAGTGTGCAACATGCAAAATGCTGAGCTGGATGAAGCACAAGCTGGAACCAAGGTTCCCAGGAAAATTTCATAACCTCAGATACACAGATGACACCACCCTTACGGCAGAAAATGAAGAGGAACTAAAGAGCCTCTTGATGAGAGTGAAAGCGGAGAGTGAAAAGCTGACTTAAAACTCAACATTCAAAAACATAGATCATGGCATCCGGTCCCATCACTTCAGTTCAGTAGCTCAGTTCTGTCTGACTCTGCGACCCCATGGACAGCAGTACGCCAGGCTTTCCTGTCCATTACGAACTCCCGGAGCTTATTCAAACTCGTGTTCACTGAGTCTGTGATGCCATCCAACGATCTCATCCTCTATTGTCCCCTTCTCCTCCCACCTTCAATCTTTTCCAGCATCAGGGTCTTTTCCAGTGAGTCAGTTCTTTGCATCAGGTGGCCAAAGTATTGGAGTTTCGGTTTCAGCATCAGTCCTTCCAGTGAATATTCAGAACTGAATTCCTTTAGGATGGACTGATTGGATCTCCTTGCTGTCAAAGGGACTCTCAAGAGTCTTCTCCAACACCACAGTTCAAAAGCATCAATTCTTGGATGCTCAGCTTTCTTTATAGTCCAACTCTCACATCCATACATGATTTCTGGAAAAACCAAAGCTTTGACTAGACGGACCTTTGTTGGCAAAATAATGTTTCTGCTTTTTAATATTCTGTCTAGTTTGGTCATAGCTTTTCTTCCAAGAAGCAAGGGGCTTTTAATTTCATGGTTGCAGTCACCATCTGCAGTGATTTTGGAGCCCAAAAAATAAAGTCTGTCACTGTTTCCATTGTTTCCCCATCTATTTGGCATGAAGTGATGGGACCAGATGCCACGATCCTAGTTTTATGAATGTTGAGTTTTAAGCCAACTTTTTCACTTTCCTCTTTCCAGTTCCATCACTTCATGGCAAATGGATGGGAAACTGACAGCTTTTATTTTCTTGCACTCAAAAATCACTGCAGATGGTGACTCTAGCCATGAAACAAAAAGGCACTTACTCCTTGGAAGTAAAGCTATGACCAACCTAGGCAGCACATTAAAAAACAGAGACATTACTTTGCCAACAAAGGTCCATATAGTCAAAGCTATGGTTTTTCCAGGAGTTTTGTATGAATGTGAGAGTTGGACTATAAAGAAAGCTGAGCACTGAAAAATTGATGCTTTTGAACTGTGGTGTTGGAGAAGACTCCTGCGAGTCCCTTAGACTGCAAACAGATCAAAACAGTCAATCCTAAAGGAAATTAATCCGAATATTCATTAGAAGGAATGATGCTGAAGCTGAAGCCTCAATACTCTGGCCATCTGATGCAAAGAGCTGACTCCTTGGAAAAAACCGACACTGGGAAAGATCGATGGCCAGAGGAGAATGGGACAACAGAGGACGAGATGGTTAGATGGCATCACAGACTCAATGGACATTAGTTTGAGCAAGCTCTGGGAGATGAAGGACAGAGAAGCCTGGCCTACTGCAGTCCAAGGCATCTGGAAGAGCCGGACATGACTGAGCAACAATAAAAAGTCCTAACCAGTTGTTAGATGGGAAGGAGGAATGAGTAGGCAGAGTACAGAGGATTTTTGTGATAGTTAAACTATTTTGTATGATATTACCATGGTGGACAAATATTTATAATTTGTTCAAAATCATAGAATGTACAACATCAGGGTGAACCCTAATATAAACTATGGATTACAGGTGATACTGCTATGCCCATTAAGTCCTCTGATTTTAACTAATGTGGTAGGGCTGCTGATAGAAGGAGAAGTTGTACAGGTGTGGGAGCAGAAATTTCATTGGAATTCTTGTACTTTCTGCACAACTTTGCTATGAAACCAACTGCTCAAAAAAGTCATCTCTTAAACACACACACACAAAATAACAAACCCTAACAGAAAATACACAAGTAAAACCAAGGGATACATAGTAAAGGGTAACTTATCACAATAAAACCAAGATTGCAGTCTGAGGGACTCTCAAGAGTCTTCTCCAACATCTAATAACTATAGATGCCAGCAACTAGGCCAGTGATCAAAACATTCCAGGTCCATCTACAATTCAGATAGTCATTCACACTAGTTTTCTTAAAGGTTTCCAAACAGCTAGGGAGAGCACTATAGTGAGGAATTCACAGTCCATGGAATCAAAAGGGGAAAACAGTAACTGTTTTGTTTATCAATTCCCAGGTGGCTCAGTGGTAAAGAATATGCCTGCCAATGCCAGAGACGCAGGTTTCATCCTTGGGTCAATAAGATCCCCTGGAGGAGGAAATGGCAACCCACTCCAGTACTCTTGCCTGGAAAATCCCATGGACAGAGGAGTCTGGTAGGCTGCAGTCCATGGGGTTGCAGAGTCATACACTATTGAGCGACTGAGCACACAAGCAGGCACCAAACCAATAGAGTGTCAACCACAAGAATACTAGTCCAGTCCCAGATTTTTCCCACAAACTTGGAGACAGAAATGGGAGGGACCTAACAGAAGCAGAAGATATTAAGAAGAGGTGGCAGGAATACACAGAAGAACTGTACAAAAAAGATTTTCACGACCCAGATAATCATGATGGTGTGATCACTCACCTAGAGCCAGACATCCTGGAATGTGATGTCAAGTGGGACTTAGGAAGCATCATCACAGAGCTAGTGGAGGTGATGGAATTTCAGTTGAGCTATTTCAAATCCTAAAAGATGATGCTGTGAAAGTGCTGCACTCAATATGCCAGAAAATTTGGAAAACTCAGCAGTGGCCACAGGACTGGAAAAGGTCAGTTTTCATTCCAATCCCAAGGAAAGGCAATGCCAAAGAATGCTCAAACTACCACACAATTGCACTCATGTCACTCCAGTACTCCTGCCTGGAAAATCCCATGGATGGAGGAACCTGGTAGGCTGCAGTCCGTGGGGTCACTGAGGGTTGGACTCGACTGAGCGACTTCACTGTCACTTTTCACTTTCATGCATTGGAGAAGGAAATGGCAACTCACTCCAGTGTTCTTGCCTAGAGAATCCCAGGGACAGGGGAGCCTGGTGGGCAGCCGTCTATGGGGTCACACAGAGTCAGACACGACTGAAGTGACTTGGCAGCAGCAGCAGCACTCACTAGTAAAGTGATTCTTAAAATTCTCCAAGCCAGGCTTCAGCAATACGTGAACCGTGAACTTCCAGATGTTCAAGCTGGATTTAGAAAAGGCAGAGGAACCCGAGATCAAATTGCCAATATCCACTGGATCATCAAAAAAGCAAGAGAGTTCCAAAAAATCATCTATTTCTGCTTTGTTGACTATGCCAAAGCCTTTGACCATGTGGATCACAATAAATTGTGGAAAATTCTGAAAGAGATGGAAATACCAGCCCACCTGACCTGCCTCTTGAGAAATCTGTATGCAGGTCAAATCTGTATGCAGGTCAGTAAGTAACAGTTAGAACTGGACATGGAACAACAGACTGGTTCCAAATAGGAAAAGGAGTATGTCAAGGCTGTATATTGTCATTCTGCTTATTTAACTTATATGTAGAGTACATCATGAGAAACGCTGGGCTGGATGAAGCACAAGCTGGAATCAAGATTGCCAGGAGACATATCAATAACCTCAGATATGCAGATGACACCACCCTATGGCAGAACTAAAGAGCCTCTTGATGAAGGTGAAAGAGGAGAGTGAAAAAGTTGGCTTTAAGCTCAACATTCAGAAAACTAAAATCATGGCATCCGGTCCCATCACTTCATGGCAAATAGATGGGGAAACAGTGGCTGACCTTCTTTTGGGGGGCCCCAAAATCACTGCAGATAGTGATTTGCACCTTGAAATTAAAAGACACTTACTCCTTGGAAGGAAAGTTATGACCAATCTAGACAGCATATTAAAAAGTGGAGACATGACTTTGTAAACAAAGGTTCGTCTTGTCAAGGCTATGGTTTTTTCCAGTGGTCATGTATGGATGTGAGAGTTGGACTATAAAAAAAGCTGAGTGCAGAATTGATGCTTTTGAACTTTGGTGTTGGAGAAGACTCTTAAGAGTCCCTTGGACAGCAAGGAGATCCAACCAGCCCATATTACAGGAGATCAGTCCTGGGTTTTCACTGGAAGTACTGATGTTGAAGCTGAAACTCCAATACTTTGGCCACCTGCTGTGAAGAGGCGACTCATTTGAAAAGACCCTGACGCTGAGAAAGATTGAAGGCAGGAGGAGAAGGGGACAACAGAGGATGAGATATTTGGATTATCATCACTGACTCAATGGACTTGTGTTTGGGTGGACTCTGGGAGTTGGTGATAGACAGGTAGGCCTTGCATGCTGAGGTTCATGGGGTCGCAGAGAATCGGACACAACTGAGTGACTGATTTGATTTATTGGAGACTTTTAGGGATGAATTTTGAAGGATGAGAACACTGTTCCATGCCGCTTCTTCTTTAAAAAAATAATTAAGAATTCTAAAAAATTATACAAAGCCGAAGTCAATTCATTCTAAGAAGGCAATTTATTTTTTAAAACATGCACTAAAAGAATTTCCCAAATTTATCAAAGACATTTACTTATTTAGTAATTCAACAAAAAAGAGTAGTTGGGGTTTTCAGATGAAGATACATGATGGTGAAAAAGTATTACACAGAAGTAAGTGTAGGAAAGAAAAAAAAAAGCTAAATTTATGATACTGAATGACCTAGAAGATAAATTGTCATGGTAATTTTTCCATTATAAGTGAATAGAATAGAACTGTGCACTGCACCCATTACTGAATAGTTCTGTAGCACTGAAAAAAATCATATCCTTTCACAGTAGTTATATTACTGTCAATTTGACATGTATTTGTCTCTAATAGCCTCTAGAACACTAAAATTGCAATAAATTCTACTAACTGGACTGGTCATAATAAAAATTTCATATTAGGTGAAATTTATCTTTGTAACTCTGCCACTCTCCATATTTGCCCCTCTCATTTCATTTCCCTAGAAGAAGACTAAATGTTCAGATTAAACAACCTTCATGACTTTCAATCCTCCTATGCCATACTCCCTGTTTTTAGTGCCTCAACTACTTTCAATCTCCCTCCATACACTCCAAAATTCTCACTTGAGTCATCTCACATAATGCCACTAAAAAGCTTTTTCCTGCTTTTAACTCTCTTGAAGGCATTGCTAATCAGTAGACATTGATATTTTGTGATAGCTCAGGAAGCCATCATCCTCTCTGCAGACCTGGCTCCATCACCTATACCCCCTTGTCCTATATCTAATCACTTCTTGCTTGGTGGCATTCATTCCCTTCATTCTATAAAACAGTTACCATTGTATCTCTAAAATTGTTCCATTTTTTAATATTCTTGTCTCTCAAATTACCAATATATCATTTTTCTGTGTGTGTATATATATATATATATATATATATATATATATATATTACATATTCTCTTATCATTTACAATTCAAGCAGCTTTTGGCTGAATCACTTCCCATAATTTACCCTCGAGCCAAGGGTCATTGAAATAATTTCAAGATTAATAAATACTTTTCTATCTTTAAGTCACTTAAGTTGTCTATATCTATCCTTGTCATACATCTTTGAAGAAAAGTCCAATAGTGGATGGAAATAGAGATCGGCTGCCTGGAGTAAAATGGCTGGACTTCAAAATATTCTTTTCTGCCTCAGAATAGAATTTATTTGTCAAATTTATCCTTCCAGAATCCTATAAAAATGTTCAGGTTCAGAAACTTATTTGATTAGAAACTATAATTTATCAGAATCAGGGATGAATCTGAGAATGACAGTATAGTATACTGTTGAAAGCACAGACTATGGGCCAGCCTGCCTGGGTTGAGTCCCAGGTCTACAGCTTTCTAGTGACAAGACCTTAAACAAGTTACTTAACCATTCTGTCCCTTGGTCTTCTATTCTGTAACATAAGAACATCAGTAGGGATTTTGCAAGGATTACATGAGATAGATACAAGAAGGCACAGAGAATAGTGCCTTCTTATTACAAATGCTTTATAAGTATTAACTATTATTTAATTAACTATTAAGTAGCATTTTGAGCTAAGAGCTAATAACAGAGTAATGGGTGGCAGTTTGATATAACACTATATCCTGACATAATCTTTTGGTAGCTGAATCGAAACTAGAGATAGCTAAAGAAGCAATTTGGATAAATCATCATTCACTGTCAGTAAGTATAAAGAATATTTGAATTACACATGATGAAAGAATTTTTTTGAATAACCAGAAACTGTTATTAGTATACAGAATATAGATTGATAGAAACATATTATTTGTAATAGTACAGGAGATTTCTTTTCAGATGCTGTGTGAGACAGTCAGTCCCAACTCAGAAAGGAATCACTTGACTATTACTTCCTTCAATCCTTCTCCAAAAGTTCACCCATTAATATTTTCTTGAGAAAGCAGTAATGGAAATCAAGGTTTATTCCTAATTTCAGTTAAGTTCAGTTTAGTCACTCAGTCATGTCCACCTCTATGCGACCTCATGGACCACAGCATGCCGGGCCTCCCTGTCTGTCACCAACTCCCGGAGTTTACCCAAACTCATTTCCATTGAGACGGTGATGCCATGCAACCAACTCATCCTCTGTCATTCCCTTCCCCTCCTGCCTTCAATTTTTCCCAGCATCGGGGTCTTTTCAAATGAGTCAGCTCTAAATAGCAGGTGGCCAAAGTATTGGAGTTTCAGCTTCAACATCAGTCCTTCCAATGAACACTCCGGACTGATCTCCTTTAGGATAGACTGGTTTGATCTCCTTGCTGTCCAAGGGACTCTAAAGAGTCTTCTCCAACACCACAGTTCAAAAGCATCAATTCTTTGGCACTCACTTTTCTTTATAGCCCAACTCTCACATCCATACATGACTACTGGAAAAATCATACCCTTGACTAGACGGACCTTTGTTGGCACAGTAATGTCTCTGATTTTGAATATGCTATCTAGGTTGGTCATAGCTTTTCTTCCAAGGAGTAAGCGTCTTTTCATTTCATGGCTACAGTTGCCATCTGCAGTGATTTTGAAGTCCAAAAAAATAAGTCAGCCACTGTTTCCACTGTTTCCCCATTTATTTGCCATGAAGTGATGGGACCGGATGCCATGATCTTAGTTTTCTGAATGTTGAGCTTTAAGCCAACTTTTTCACTCTTCTCTTTCACTTTCATCAAGAGGCTCTTTAGTTCTTCACTTTCTGCCATAAGGGTGGTATCATCTGCATATGTGAGGTTATTGATATTTCTCCTGGCAATCTTGATTCCAGCTTGTGCTTCATTCAGCCCAGTGTTTCTCATGATGTACTCTGTATATAAGTTAAATAAGCAGGGTGACAATATACAGCCTTGACATACTCTTTTCCCTGTTTGGAACCAGGCTGTTGTTCCATGTCCAGTTCTACCTGTTGCTTCCTGACCTGCATACAGGTTTCTCAAGAGGCAGGTCAGGTGGGCTGGTATTCTCATGTCTTTCAGAATTTTCCACAGTTTATTGTGATCCACATAGTCAAAGGCTTTGACATAGTCAATAAGGCAGAAATAGATGTTTTTGTGGCACTCTCTTGCTTTTTTGATGATCCAGCAGATGTTGGCAATTTGATCTCTGGTTCCTCTGCCTTTTCTAAACCCAGCTTGAACATCTGTAAGTTCACGGTTCACGTATTGTGGAAGCCTGGCTTAGAGAATTTTGAGCATTACTTTACTAGCATGTGAGATGAGTGCAATTGTGTGATAGTTTGAGCATTCTTTGGCATTGCCTTTCTTTGGGATTGGAATGAAAACTGGCCTCTTCCAGTCCTGTGGCTACTGGTGAGTTTTCCAAATTTGCTGGCATATTGAGTGCAGCACTTTCACAGCATCATCTTTCAGGAACAGCACAAGCAAAAAAACAGGCCAGAGAAAATATATTGGGATTCTATGGACTATTTAGTCCGCAAAATTTATAAGACATAGTGAGGATCTGAGCAGACTGGACTTTTATTGTTTCTTATAAGATTTGAGAGTTTGAAAATGATTTCATGTCTATGTGACAATCTCCAAATGCTTAGGGTTGTTAATATGAGAAATATGTACAAAATATCAAATATATTGTTTCCTCCATAAAACAAATTCCTTTGTTATCCTTCTATTACTAAATTTAATCCATGTGACTTATTACACAGGAGGAGGTAAGGCAATCTCAAATACAGTGAGAAAGAACTAGAAAAGTTTGACAACAAGTTCCCAGTTGACAGAAAGGGGAAAAAAAAATCCTTATGATTCCAGAAAAAAGGTAGGAAAAGGAGAGGATAGAAAGCTGATAAATTATTTTACTCTTGTTCTTAATGTTGAATCAAAAGGTTAATATTGAGGGGAAATAAGCTTTTATAGGATCGAGGAAAGAATCATAAGTAACAGATGTTGTATATTGCTATGCATTTTGGCTTTTACAGGAGATGGTTCCTAAGTCAAAAACCAATGGTTTACCTGAGGCACACTAAAAATATAGCAACATACCTTTAGTTAACGGCAGATGAGAGTTTCTATTGCCCAGCTATCATGTCTCTTTGAAAGGATGCAAACATCCCTGAATGCTCCCATTGGGAGCCAGAAGGCCTGACAATGTAGCCCTGCAGATGGTAGCAGGTTGAGCAGATTTATAAGCAACTGAAGGAAGCAACCAAGATTCAAAAAAAAAAACAAGATGGTACTGATTCACTTGAAGACAAATCTCAGAATTGTGACAGCAGCTAGGGCACAGGACAGTTATCTAGCAAAAGTCTGTGGGAAGAACTTGTGTCTAGGTATATGAGGGACATCTGCTTAAAAGTTAGTAAAAACCTCAAGGTTCGCAAAAGGATGAACAAATGAACTGAATGCTCCTCTTAAACCACCATGATGATACTTGAGCTATTCTTCAAACACATAAAACATTTTGGGTAATCAATTAATAAAAGAGAAACAGCCCTGAAAATGAATTGAAACTTTAATAAGTATTAGAATAGTAGGAATATAATTTTATTCTAGGTAGCTTTGCTAAACTATTACAAGTCCCTGCTTCCCTTGAGGCAACCAAACAGAAATATACAAACTGGGAAAGCTACTAAAGAGGCATATAAATATAGGTATTTGATGGAGGATGTAGTGTAGAGAGTAGAGAAAATGATTTTAGCTATGGATGTGAGAGTTGGACTGTGAAGAAGGCTGAGCACCAAAGAATTGAGCTTTTGAACTGTGGTGTTGGAGAAGACTCTTGAGAGTCCCTTGGACTGCAAGGAGATCCAACCAGTCCATTCTGAAGGAGATCAGCCCTGGAATTTCTTTGGAAGGGATGATGCTAAAGCTGAAACTCCAGTACTTTGGCCACCTCATGCAAAGAGTTGACTCATTGGAAAAGACTCTGATGCTGGGAGGGATTGGGGGCAGGAGGAGAAGGGGACGACAGAGGATGAGATGGCTGGATGGCATCACTGACTCGATGAACGTGAGTCTGAGTGAACTCCGGGAGTTGGTGAGAGACAGGGAGGCCAGGTGTGCTGCGATTCATGGGGTCGCAAAGAGTTGGACACAACTGAGCAACTGATCTGATCTGATCTGATGACTCAAACACACCATTTAGATGCTATAATACTGGTCAGTTATAATTTAATGTGCATTTCAAATATGATGTCCTGCTGCTGCTGCTGCTGCTGCTGCTAAGTCACTTCAGTAGTGTCGGACTCTGTGTGACCCCATAGATGGCAGCCCACTAGGCTCCTCTGTCCCTGGGATTCTCCAGGCAAGAATACTGGACTGGGTTGCCATTTCCTTCTCCAATGCATGCATGCATGCTAAGTCGCTTCAGTCGTGTCTGACTCTATGCAACCCTATGGACAGTAGCCCACCAGGCTCCTCTAGCCACAGGATTATTCAGGCAAGAATACTGGAGTGGGTTGCCATTTCCTTTTCCTACACGATTTCAAATCACCAATGGCTTACTCTTTGACAATACTCTCCTAAATCGCCTCCTACCTTCATTAATTATTATGTATTCTTTATTTTGAAATATTTCAGGCATGAAAAAGATAACTGCATGAATAATCATATATTATTATATATTATATAACATACATATGGCCATGTATACCATACTATTCTGTAACAACATAAACAATGGATAATCACTACTCAACCTAAGAAATAAACCTTTATAGGTATAGTTGAAGTCCTAGTACACATTCACTTCTCTAACTTCCCCTCTCCCAAGAGCTAACTACAGTGCTGAATTCAATGTTTATTATACATGTCCTACTTATGTACATGTCTCTAAATAATATGTGCATATTTTTCCATATAAACAGTACCCTACAATACATGCCCTTCTGAAAATTTCATTAGTTCAGCTCTGTATGTTTTAGGTTTATCCAATTTGATAAATGCAAATATAGTTTAAACATTTTTTACTATTTTTGACCAAACGTGTTGATTTGATTATTACGTTTCTTCAGGGTTTCCTTATTGTTAGTGCTGTTTTGCTACAGCAAAAAATGATGAAACAAACATTTGTGTGCTAGAATTTCTCTATGTTACTCACTTTGAGCCATACACAATGGGGGTCCTCAAGAGTATGCACATATTAGCCCTACTCAGTTCAGTTCAGTCACTCAGTCGTGTCCGACTCTTTGCCACCCCATGAATCGCAGCACGCCAGGCCTCCCTGTCCTACACCAACTCCCGGAGTTCACTCAGACTCACGTCCATCGAGTCAGTGATACCAACCAGCCATCTCATCCTCTGTCGTCCCCTTCTCCTCTTGCCCCCAATCCCTCCCAGCATCAGAGTCTTTTCCAATGAGTCAACTCTTCGCATGAGGTGACTAAAGTACTGGAGTTTCAGCTTTAGCATCTTTCCTTCCAAAGAAATCCCAGGGCTGATCTCCTTCAGAATGGACTGGTTGGATCTCCTTGCAGTCCAAGGGACTCTCAAGAGTCTTCTCCAACACCACAGTTCAAAAGCATCAATTCTTCGGCGCTCAGCCTTCTTCACAGTCCAACTCTCACATCCATACATGACCACAGGAAAAACCATAGCCTTGACTAGATGGACCTTTGTTGGCAAAGTAATGTCTCTGCTTTTCAATATGCTATCTAGGTTGGTCATAACTTTCCTTCCAAGGAGTAAGTGTCTTTTAATTTCATGGCTGCAGTCACCATCTGCAGTGATTTTGGAGCCCCAAAAAAGAAAGTCTGACACTGTTTCCACTGTTTCCCCATCTCATGCCCATGAAGTGATGGGACCAGATGCCATGATCTTCATTTTCTGAATTGAGCGTTAAGCCAACTTTTTCACTCTCAACTTTCACTTTCATCAAGAGGCTTTTTAGTTCCTCTTCACTTTCTGCCATAAGGGTGATGTCATCTGCATATCTGAGGTTATTGATATTTCTCCCAGAAATCTTGATTCCAGCTTGTGCTTCCTCCAGCCCAGCGTTTCTCATGATGTACTCTGCATATAAGTTAAATAAGCAGGGTGACAATATACAGCCTTGATGTACTCTTTTTCCTATTTGGAACCAGTCTGTTTTTCCATGTCCTAGGTAATGCCAAATCACCCCACAAAGGGGCTGTAACAATTTACACTTGCAGCAGCAATATATAAGATTTCCTGTTTCTTTACATTGTTACCAATACTGTTATTGGAATACATTTAAATTATTGTTTAATTTAGGGCAATGACAGGTACTAATTGTAGCTATAATTTTGCATTTCTGTAATTTCTAAAGAACTTAAAATCCTTTTCATTTATATATGTACTACACTGACCCTCTAAGAAAGTAAGTTTATATATTTTGTCACTTGTACAATTTAGCATTTCTGCATCTAACCTTTTATAGGAGGGAGTTTTGAATGCTAGATATGAATTATCTGTCATAATGTTCATTTGAAATATATTGTACGTTAAAACTTGGTTTTTACTCTATTGAGTAGTTTATTTCCAGGTATCTTTTCAAGCAATAAATTTAAATACAATCAAGTTATCATACTTTTAATATATGTTTTCTGTTTTCATATATCTTAATACTCTGCATTCAGTCCTAAAGAACATTCATAAAGTGTTCTTACATAGAAATGTATAATACCCAGGATATTTATATAGAATGTGAATCTAAGATTCACCTTTAAAATGGAAAGTCAGTTTTAGGATCACTTGTTCTCCATTTACCTCTAATTCCACCTGTGTCATATATTTGTTGTTCAGTTGCTCAGTCATGTCTGACTCTTTGCTACCCCCATGAACTGCAGCATGCCAGACTTCCCTGTCCTTCACCATCTCCCAGAGCTTGTTCAAACTCATGTTCATTGAGTTGGTGATGCCATCCAACCATCTTATCCTCTGTCATCCCCTTCTCTTCCTGCCTTCAATGTTTCTGTGAATCAGGGTCTATTCTAATGAGCCAGCTCTTTGCATCAGTGGCCAAAGTATCAGAGCTTCAGCTTCAACATCAGTCCTTCCAATGAATATTCAGGATTGATTTCCTTTAGGATTGACTGTTTTGATCTCCTTGCAGTCCAAGGGACTCTAAAGAGTCTTCTCCAAACCACAGTTCAAAAGCATCAATTCTTTGGTACTCAGTCTATAAAGTGTTCAAGAAATATTGGTCCATATCTGGGCTCCTTTTTCTGTGGCAATGATCATTTATCTTTACCACAGCAAAACTCTAGTGTCTTGATTACCACTGCTTTATGGAAGTGTCTTAACTTGTATCAGTGCATTTACTCTCTCCTGATTTCTCGATAAAATTATCCCCTCTGTTACTGAGTCTTTGCTGTTTTATATATTTTTATATTCAGCTTATCAATTTCCACCAAAAAATGAGATTTTTATTTTTTTAGAATTGCAATGAATTCATTCATTAATTTGGAGAGAATTGACATCCTTGTTATAATGAATATTTTTAACAAATGAACAAAATTTATAAATATCAAGTTATTTATATCATATTTTATGCCATTGTTGTTGTTCAGTTGCTAAATAGCATCCAGCTCTTTGTGACCCCATGGACTGCAGCATGCCAGGCTTCCCTGTCCTTCACTGTCTCCTGACATGCCTGCTTAGTCGCTTTAGTAATGTCCGATTCTTTGCACCTCTATGGACTGTAGTCCACAAGGAGTTTGCTCAGAATCACATCCCTTGAGTCAGTGATGCTATCTAACCATCTCATCCTCTGCTGCCCACTTCTCCTTTTGCCTTCCATCTTTCCCAGCATCAGGATCTTTTCCAATGAGCTGGCTCTTCACATTAGGTTGACAAATATGGGAGCTTCAGCAACAGTCCTTCCGATGTATACTCAGGGTTGATTTCTGTTATGATTGACAAGTTTGGTCTCCTTGCAATTCAAGGGACTCTCAAGAGTCTTCTTCAGCAACACAAGTGAAAGCATCAGTTCTTCAGTGCTCAGCCTTCTTTATGGTCTAACTCTTACATTTATATATGACTATTAGAAAACCATAGCTTTTAAAAATGCACCTTTGACATAAAAGTAATGTCTCTGCTTTTTAATACACTGTCTAGGCTCATATAGCTTTCCTTCCAAGTAGCAAGCATATTTTAATTTCATCTCTGCAGTCACCATATGCTGTGATTTTGGACCCCAAGAAAGGAAAATATGTCACTCACTTTTTCCCCTTCTATTTGCCATGAAGTAATGGAACCAGATATCATGACCTTAGTTTTTTGAATGTTGAGCTTTAAGCCAGCTTTTTCACTCTCCTCTTTCACCCTCATCAAGAGGCTCTTTAGTTCCTCTTCACTTTCTGCCATTACAGTGGTATCATCCGCATATCTGAGGTTGTTGGTATTTCTCCCAGCAGTCTTAATTTCAGCATGTGATTCATCCAGCCTGGCATTTCGCATGATGTACTCTGCATAAATAAGCAGGGTGACAATATATAGTCTTTTCATACTCCTTTACCAATTTGGAACCAATCCACTGTTCCATGTTCAGTTCTAACTATTGTTTCTTGACCTGCATAGAGGTTTCTCAGGCGACAGGTAAAGTGGTCTGTTACTCCCCTTCTCTTTAAGAATTTTCCAGTATGTTGTGATCTACATAGTCAAGGCTTTATGGTAGTCAATGGAGCAGAAGTAAATGTGTTTGTTTTTTTTTTTTTCTGGTAATTCCTTACTTTCTCTATGATTCAATGAATGTTTGCAATTTGATCTCTGGCTCCTCTGCCTTTTCCAAACCCAGATTGAACATCTGGAAGTTCTCAGTTCATGTATTGCTGAATCCTAGTTTGAAGGATTTTGAGCATAACCTTGCTGGCATGTGTAATGAACACAACTGTATGGAACTTTGAGCATTCTTTGGCATTGTCCTTCTTTGAGACTGAAATGAAAAGTGACCTTTTCCAGTCTCATGGCCACTACTATTATCTAAATTTCTGACATATTGAGCATAGCACTTTAATAGCACCGTTTACGCTTTTATGTCATTAATAAATTTTAAAAATTATTCTCCACAAAATAATTGGATATTTCTTGACAAGTGCATTCCTGCATACATCATATTATAAATTTTTTAATTTTTAAATGATATTTTCTTATTCTTTTAAATCAAAAATAGAAATGCAATTAACTGAAAAAAAGGTTTTGTAGCCAAAAAATCTACTTAAAGTCTTCTCCACACTATTAATTTGTCACTATATTATCATTGTTCCTTCTCTCCAGTTTTACACTTGTTCCTATCTTTGTCATTCTGAGTTGGCTATGGCCTCATGCTGCTGCTAAGTCGCTTCAGTCGTGTCCAACTCTGTGCCACCCCAGAGACGGCAGCCAACCAAGCTCCCCCGTCCCCGGGATTCTCCAGGCAAGAACACTGGAGTGGGTTGCCATTTCCTTCTCCAATGCATGAAAGTGAAAAGTGAAAGTGAAGTTGCTCAGTCGTGTCCAACTCTTAGCGACCCCATGGACTGCAGCCTACCAGGCTCCTCCGTCCATGGGATTTTCCAGGCAAGAGTACTGAAGTGGGGTGCCATTGCCTTCTCCGATGGCCTTATATACAATAGTAAATAAAAATAGTTAGATAAGACATTTGTCCACATTCTTTCATTTTACGGAATATGGTTCTAACGTTTCACCATTAAATACTATGTTGTTCCTCATCAGCTTTAGGAAGTATCCTGCATCCCTAGGTGGCTAAAATGTGTTTAAAATAAATGGATATTGACTGTTGGTAAATACTTTTTCCACAGGAACAAGATGGCAGAGGAGTAGGTGGACATGAAGCACATCTCTCTCCACAGAAACATCAGGAATACACCTTTAGAAGTGCTTCAGAACACCAGCTGAGAGTGGACAAGAGTGCCTGACCACTGGAAAATAGTATATAGAACCACAGAAAACTCGGTAGGACGAAGGAACTACAGGGGAAACAGGAGTGTTAGTAGGACTGGACTTGCCCTTGGTAGTGGGGGAACTGAAGCAGGGTCTGTCCGATCCCCACATCAGGGCAATTATCTAGGTCAGAGGAGAAACATTTAAGGCTAAAGCAGCTGATCTGTGACAGACTAAATAGAATGAGAATCAGACAGTCCTTGCTGCAGCCAAACCCATCCCAGACAGGGATGCAGTTCCCCTAGAAGACACAGCAGCTGGGAGCTGAAGCGTACAGATTGTGGAGTAATCCCAGGGCAAGGGCTACTGTTGACTGTGGAGAGATGGACCGAGGGGACCTGAGGGAGGAGATTGTGGTGGGAAATATCTGTGGAGGAAAGCCAGGCAGCCACAGAAGCAAGGTGATACCTCTGAGTCATGCGTCATGTGTAGGGGGTGGAGCCATCACCATAGCCTCTCTCTCCCCACATGCCAGCACCGGCAGCTAAACAATAGACAGGCGGCCCATCTAGCACTCGACTCATAGAACAACAGAGTATGACCAAATCCAGGGTGCCCCTTTAAGTGCTTGGTGCTCCAATATACAGAGAAAAAGCCCAGCAAGGTGCCCCTCTCTATGTGCCTGACATGCCGATCTACAGAGTAGGACCCCAGCTGGCGGGGGGGGGGGGGGTCCCTCTATGTGTACGATAGGCCAAACAACAGAGAAGGACCCCAGGCAAGGGAGCTATCTAAGTGCCTGAACAGGCAGAGCTACATAGAAAAGACTAGCCAAAGAGACCTGATTGCCAGCTACCAAAGACTTGAAAAAATACCCTGATAAAGCCATAACACCTGCGGTTGAAGCAATCCATGTCCCTGCACACTTGGCCCCATCAGAGTCCCCGTGATCCAAGCAGCTGTGCCGCCTTCATGCTTAATTCTCACTGGGGTAGAGCTTCCACAGGTGAAAAAAGTCTAGTGTCTATGCATGCGGGGTCACTTTGGTTGTGTCCAATTCTTTGTGCCGCTTTCAATTGTGGCCTGCCAGTCTTCTCTGTCAAGGAGGTTCTCCAGGCAAGAATACTGGAGGGTATTGGTCAATTCTGATTGCCATACCCTTCTAGAGCACTATATTTCCTGCTGCCATAGCTGGTAACTCCTGTGAGTACCTGATGCTGCCAGAGCCACTTTGACCCAAGCGGCTGCACCACCTCCACACCTGGCCCTCACTGGGGCAAACCAAGTCCTCCAGGGCAGCCTCAGGAACAAATCCAGGGGATGAACCACTTGCACAGTTGAAACCCAGGAGCAGAGTGGCTAAGGAAGAAGACCCCAAACCTTCCCACCAGCTGTATAAGCTGCAGATTAAATCCAAATGATCAACTAGGGAGACTCTGTGTCTATGAAGTATATAAAAGGACATTGAGAGCTCCCACAAAAGAAAACAAATTAGTTATGTTAGCTGTGGACATTGGAAGCAAGAACACAAAGGAGTAGGACAAGATTAGAGTCTGAGCTGCCCCCACAGCAGGCCCGGAAACCAGTGCAGTGTTGGAGGGCATACTAGGGAGGAGGTGGACTGTGACTCCCAGTGAGGGAAAGGACTCTAACAGCAGAGACTCAAAAAAAACATTATTTTTATATTTGACATGTTTGGAAGTTTCTTTTGGATATTTTTCCTTTTTCTTGGTTCCTTCTGTTGTAGCTGTTAATTTTATTAGCAATATGAAATCTAAATATGCTTGGGTATTCTTTAAAATTTAATCAAACTTTTTATTGCTATTATAAACCTCTGCCTCTATATTGTCATTTTGAAGTTCTGTGGAGTTTTCATTTTCTCTTCTCTTATTTTTGCAATTTTAATTTTAAAATTTTTAAACATATTATTATTTTTTCTACATCTGTTCCTTCATTTGCTATTCCTACTGTTCTTTTACCCTTACAGTTAATTTTTAATATATATAAATCTTCTTTATCTACCTCTAACTTTGCACTTCTATTCTTTCTTCTCTTTCTTTCCTTTTTTCACACCATAGTTAGTTTTCTTTTCATTGTTTTCTTTATCAGTTGGCACCTTGCTTTAGTTTGTTTTTCAGTTTGTGGTTTGTTTAGTTTTGTTCTTAACTGGTGGATATTATTTTTTGGTTTCCTTTGTTCACCAGGTCAATCTATTGTACCTTATTTTTGTTGGACTATTTTGATTTTGCTTATGGGTGTATATGTATATGTGTATATTCCATTATTTTCATTATTATTTGCCTGATTTGTAACTGCCATTTGCCTGGAGTTCTTCTTTGGTTTCTCATCTTTGGACATTTGTTTTCATCTCATTTAACGCCAAAACAGATGATCTGTGGAATCTCCATTCCTGACCCAAGATCAAGCACTGAGTCTTTTAAGTGGGAACACTACTCTAAGACTCTAGAGTACCAGAGAACTCCTAACCCTAGGGAGTATCAAATAGTGAGAACTCACACAAAAGAAACCACATGAATACAAGACCCAGCATCATCCAACTACCAGTAGCTTCTTGTGCAGGATGGCTCATCCAAACAAAAAACAAGACAAAAATACAAACTCAATTATCAGCAGAGACGATTACCAATTCACTCAGCCCTGGCCATCGGGGCAGGGTTAGGGGGACCCTCAGCAAAATCTCACCCTATACGAAGCTTACACAAACCACTGGGCCAACCTTAGGAGGGAAGAAACCAAAAGGCAGAAAGAATTCAACCTTGAAGCCTGGGAAAAAGAGACCTCAAACACAAGATTTTTAAAAAAATAATGAAAAGGCAGAGAAAACTGTAAAATTGAAGGAACAAACTAGAAACACAGAAATCTAAATAAATGAAGAGGAAATAGGCAAACTTCCTGAAAAAGAATTCAGAATAATGATAGTAAAGGTGATCAAAAACCTTGAAAATAGAATGAAGAAAATTAAAGAATTAATTTTAAAAGACCTAGAAAAATTAAAGAATAAACACAGAGACAAACAACACAATTACTCAAATTTTTTTTTAAATAAAACAAAACTCTAGAAGGAATCAATAGCAGAAAACCTGAAACAGAAAAAAGGATCAGTGAACTGGAAGATAAAATGGTGGAAATAATTGCTGAAGAGCAGAACAAAGGAAAAAGAATGAAAAGAACTGAGGATAGTTTCAGAGACCTCTGGGACAATATTACATGCAACAACATTTGAATTATAGGGTTGCCAAAAGAAGAAGAAAAAAATACAGGGTATGATACAATTTTTGAAGAGATTATTGATTGATGAAAATTTCCCCAACATGGAAAAGAAATTACTCAATCAAGTCCATGAGGTGCAGAGAGTTCCATACAGGATAAACTCAAGGAGAAACACACCAAGACATATATTAATCAAACTAAAAAAGATTAAACACAAAAAAAAAGAATGTTAAAAGCAGCAAGGGAGAAGGAACAAGTAACATACAAGGGAAATCCCATATGTTTAACAACTGATCTTTCAGCAGAAACCCTGCAGGCCAGAAGGGAATGGCAAAATATATTTAAAGTGCTGAAAGTGAAAAATCTACAATCAAAATTATTATACCTGGCAAGGATCTCATTCAAAACTGATGGAGAAATCAAAAGCTTTTCAGATAAGCAAAAGTTAAGAGAATTCAGTACCACCAAATCAGCTTTGCAACAAATGTTAAAGGGACTTATAGTCAGGAAAAACAAGAGACGAAAAGAATCTATAAAAACAAACCCCCCAAAATTAAGAAAATGGCAATAGGAACATATATATCAACAATTACTTTAAATGTAAATAAATTAAATGCTCCAACCAAAAGACACAGACTGGCTGAATGGATACAAAAAAAGACCCATATATGTCTACATATATGGGTCTACAAGAAACCCACTTCAGACCTAAAGACACACATACACTGAAAGTGAGGATGGAAAATATATTCCATGGAAATAGAAATTAAAAAAAAGCTGGAATAGCAATCCTCATATCACACAAGTAGATCTTAAAATAAGGAATATTATAAGAGATAAGGAAGAACACTACATAATAATCAAGGGATCACTCCAAGAGGAAGACATAACAATTTTAATTATCTGTGCACCCATCACATTAGAACAACTCAATAACATAAGGAGCACCTCAATATATAAGATATATAGTGTTCACTAACAGACAAATCAAATCCCTTATGATTATACAGTGGAAGTGAGAAATAGATTTAAGGGCCTAGATCTGATAGATAGGGTGCCTGATGAACTATGGAATGAGGTTCATGACATTGTACAGGAGACAGGGATCAAGACCATCCCCATGGAAAAGAAATGCAAAAAAGCAAAATGGCTGTCTGGGGAGGCCTTACAAATAGCTGTGAAAAGAAGAGAAGCGAAAAGCAAAGGAGAAAAGGAAAGATATAAGCATCTGAATGCAGAGTTCCAAAGAATAGCAAGGAGAGATAAGAAAGCATTCTTCAGCGATCAATGCAAAGAAACAGAGGAAAACAACAGAATGGGAAAGACTAGAGATCTCTTCAAGAAAATCAGAGATACCAAAGGAAAATTTCATGCAAAGATGGGCTCAATAAAGGACAGAAATGGTATGGACCTAACAGAAGCAGACGATATTAAGAAGAGATGGCAAGAATACACAGAAGAACTGTACAAAAAAGATCTTTACGACCCAGATAATCACGATGGTGTGATCACTGACCTAGAGCCAGACATCCTGGAATGTGAAGTCAAGTGAGCCTTAGAAAGCATCACTATGAACAAAGCTACTGGAGGTGATGGAATTCCAGTTGAGCTATTCCAAATCCTGAAAGATGATGCTGTGAAAGTGCTGCACTCAATATGCCAGCAAATATGGAAAACTCAGCAGTGGCCACAGGACTGGAAAAGGTCAGTTTTCATTCCAATCCCAAGGAAAGGCAATGCCAAAGAATGCTCAAACTACCACACAATTGCACTCATCTCACACGCTAGTAAAATAATGCTCAAAATTCTCCAAGCCAGGCTTCAGCAATATGTGAACCGTGAACTTCCTGATGTTCAAGCTGGTTTTAGAAAAGGCAGAGGAACCAGAGATCAAATTGCCAATATCTGCTGGATAATGGAAAAAGCAAGAGAGTTCCAGAAAAACATCTATTTCTGCTTTATTGACTATGCCAAAGCCTTTGACTGTGTGGATCACAATAAACTGTGGGAAACTCTGAAAGAGATAGGAATAGCAGACCACCTGATCTGCCTCTTGAGAAATTTGTATGCAGGTCAGGAAGCAACAGTTAGAACTGGACATGGAACAACAGACTGGTTCCAAATAGGAAAAGGAGTACGGCAAGGCTGTATATTGTCACCCTGTTTGCTTAACTTATATGCAGAGTACATCATGAGAAATGCTGGACTGGAAGAAACACAAGCTGGAATCAAGATTGCCAGGAGAAGTATCAATAACCTCAGATATGCAGATGACACCACCCTAATGGCAGAAAGTGAAGAAGAACTAAAAAGCCTCTTGATGAAAGTGGAGAGTGAAAAAGTTGGCTTAAAGCTCAACATTCAGAAAATGAAGAGCATGGCATCTGGTCCCATCACTTCATGGGAAATAGATGGGGAAACAGTGCAAATAGTGTCAGACTTTATTTTTCTGGGCTCCAAAATCACTGCAGATGGTGACTGCAGCCATGAAATTAAAAGATGGTTACTCCTTGGAAGGAAAGTTATGACCAACCTAGATAGCATATTCAAAAGCAGAGACATTACTTTGCCAACAAAGGTCCATCTAGTCAAGGCTATGGTTTTTCCTGTGGTCATGTATGGATGTGAGAGTTGGACTATGAAGAAGCCTGAGCACCAAAGAACTGATGCTTTTGAACTGTGGTGTTGGAGAAGACTCTTGAGAGTCCCTTGGACTGCAAGGAGATCCAACCAGTCCATTCTGAAGGAGATCAGCCCTGGGATTTCTTTGGAAGGAATGATGCTAAAGCTGAAACTCCAGTTCTTTGGCCACCTCATGCAAAGAGTTGACTCATTGGAAAAGACTCTGATGCTGGGAGCGATTGGGGGCAGGAGGAGAGGGGGACGACAGAGGATGAGATGGCTGGTTGGCATCACTGACTCGATGGACGTGAGTCTGAGTGAACTCCGGGAGTTGGTGTTGAACAGGGAGGCCTGGCGTGCTGCGATTCATGGGGTCGCAAAGAGTCGGACACGACTGAGCGACTGATCTGATCTGATCTGATCTGAACAGACATAAAAGGAGGAATTGACAGTAACACAATAATAGTAGGAGACTTCAACACCCCACTTACAACAATGGAGATCATCAAAAGAGAGAATTAATAAGGAAACATAAGTTTTAAATGATACATTAGATGAGATGGATCTCATTGATATCTTCAGGACATTGTATCCAAATGCAAGAGAATACACCTGCTTCTCAAGTGCACATCAAACATTTTCCAGGATAGACCACATCTTATGTCACAAATGAATCCTCAGTAAATTTAATAAAATTGAAATCATATCAAGCATCTGTTCTGACCTCATCCTATGAGACTAGATATCAATTACCAAAAAAAAAAAAAGTGTAAAAACCACAAACACATGGAGATTAAACAATACATTTCTAAAAAAATTAAAGGGTTACTGAATAACTCAAAAAGGAAATAAAATTTCTAGAAACAAATGACAATGAAAATAAGACAACTCAAAACCTATGGGATGCAGCAAAACAGTTCTAAGAGGGAAGTTTATTGCATCAAGAAACAATAAAAACATCAAATATACAACCTAACTTTACACCTAAAGCAACTGGAAAAAGAAGAGGGGACAAAACCTCAAAATTAGCAGAAGGAAATAAATCATAAAAGACAGAGCAGAAAGAAATGAAAAAAAACAATAATAAAGCTTAATAAAACTAAAAGTTGGTTCTTTGAGAAGATGAAGAAAACTGACAAACCCTCAGCCAGACTCATCAAGAAAAAAAGAGAGAAAAATAAAATTTAAAAAATTAGAACAGAAAAAGGAGAGGTTACAACAGACAATGCAGAAAAACAATGGATTCTAAGAGACTATTATGAAAAAAATATAGGACAATAAAATGGATAACTTGGAAGAAATGGTCAGATTCTTAGAAAAAGTCAATCTTCCAAGACTGAACCAGGAAAAAATAGAAATTATGAACAACCGAATTACAAGCACTGAAATCAAAACTGTGATAAAAAATCTCTCAAAAAATAAAAGCCCAGGACTGGATAGCTTCCCAGGTGAATTCTATCAAACATATAGAGAAGAGCTAATGCCTAACCTTCTAAAACTCTTTCAAAAAATTGCAGAGGAAGGATCACTACCAAACTCATTCTACGAGGCAATGATCACCCAGATACCAAAACCAGACAAAGACAACACAAAATAATAAACTACAGGCCAATATCACTGATGAACATAGTTTCAAAAATCCTCAACAAAATTCTAGCAAACAGAATTCAACAACACATTGAAAACCTCATACCCCATGATCAAGTTGGGTATAATACAGGGCTACAAGGATTCTTCAATATAGGCAAATCAGTAAATGTGATACACCATATTAACAAATCAAAATATTAAAAACCATATGATAATCTAAATAGACACAGATAAAGCCTTTGACAAAATTCTGCACCCATTTATGATTAAAACTCTTCAAAAAATGGGCATAAAAGGAACCTACCTCAACATAGTAAAGGTCATATATGATAAGCCCACAGCAAACATTCTCAGTGGTGAAAAACTGAAAGCATTACCCCTAAGATCAGGAACAAGACGAGGATGTCCACTCTCACTACTATTATTCAACACTGTTTTGGAAGTCCTAGCTACAGCAATCAGAGAAGAAAAACAAATAAAAGGAATCCATATCAGAAAATATGTAAAGCTCTCACTGTTTGCAGATAACATGTATCAGAAAATTACTAGACCTAATATCAGATAATATCAGAAAATTACAAGACCTGATCAGTGAATTTAGCAAAGTCACAGGATACAAAATCAATACAAAAAAATCACTTGCTTTCTTTTATACTAACAATCAAGTATCAGAAAGAGAAATTAAGGAATCAATTCCAATCACAACTGCAACAAAAAGAATTAAATATCCAGGAAAAAAATCTACCTGAGGAGACAAAATAACTATATACAGAAATTATAAGACACTGACAAAAGAAATCAAAGATGACATAAACGGAGAGATATTCCATGTTCATGGGTAGGAAGAATCAATATTGTGAAAATAACTATACTACCAAACACAATCTACAGATTCAATGCAATCTCTATCAAATTACCAATGGCATTTTTCACAGAATTATAAAAAAAATTCACAATTCATATGGAAACACAAAAAACCCCAAATAGCCAAAAAAGTCTTGAGAAACAAGAATGGAGCTTAAGGAACCAATCTTCCTGACTTCAGGTTATACTACAAAGCTACACTCATCAAGACAGTATGGTACTGGCACAAAAACAGAAATATAGATCAATGGAACAAGACAGAAAGCCCAAAAATAAACCCATGCACCTATGGATAACTAGTTTTTGACAAAGGAGGTAAGAATATACAATGGTGCAAAGACAGTCTCTTCAATAAGTGGTTCTGGGAAAACTGGACAGCTACATGTAAAAGAATGAAATTAGAACACTTCCTAACACCATACAAAAAGATAAACTCAAAATGGATTAAAAACCTAAATTTAAGACCAGAACTATAAAACTCTAGGAGGAAAACAGAATACTCGATGACATAAATCAAAGCAAGTTCTTTTAGAACAACCTCCTAGAGTAATGAAAATAAAAACAAAAGACAACAAGTGGGACATGATTAAACTTAAAAGCTTTTGCACAGTAAAGGAAACTATAAGCAAGTTGAAAACACAACCCTTAGAACGGGAGAAAATAATAGCAAATGAAACAACAGACAAAGGATTAATTTCCAAAATGTACAAGCAGCTCATACAACTCAATACCAGAAAAACAAATAACCCAATCAAAAAGTGGGGAAGAGACTTAAACAGACATTTCTCCAAAGAGGACATACAGATGGCTAACACAAACATGAAAAGATGCTCAAAATCACTCATTATTAGAGAAATGCAAATCAAAACTACTATGAGATACCACCTCACACCAGTCAGAATGGCCATCATCAAAAAGTCGACAAACAATAAATGCTGGAGAGGGTGTGGAGAAAGGGAATGCTTTTTCACTGTTGGTAAGAATGTAAATTGATACAGACACTATGGAAGAAGGTATGGAGATTTCTTAAAAACTAGGGTTAGAACCACCATATGACCAATGAATTCCACTCCTATGCATATATCCTGAGGAAATCAAAATTGAAAAAGACACATGTATCCCAATTCTCACTGCAGCACTATTTACAATAGCTAGAACATGGAAAGAAGCTAGATATTCATTGATAGATGAATGGATAAAGAAGTTGTGGTACATATACACAATGGAATATTACTCAACAATAAAAATGACATTTGAGTCAATTCTAATGAGGTGGATGAACCTACAGATATTATGCAGAGTGAAGTAAGTCAGAAAAAGTGAAAGAAAAAAAAGAAAGAAGTCAGAAAAAGTGAAGTGCAGTCAGCAAAAACAAGACCAGGAGCTGACTGGCACAGATCATGAATTTCCTATTGCCAAATTCAAACTTAAATTGAAGAATGTAGGGAAAAATCACTAGACCATCCAGGTATGATCTAAATCAAATCCCTTATGATTATACACTGCATGTGAGAAATAGGTTCAAGGTATTAGATATGATAGACAGGGTGTCTGAAGAACTATGGACGGAGGTTTGTGACACTGTACAGGAGGCAGTGATCAAGACCATCCCCAAGAAAAAGAAATGCAAAAAGGCAAAATGGTTGTCAGACAAGGTGTTTACAAATAGGTGAGAAAAGAAAAGATGCAAAAGGAAAAGGAGAAAAGGAAAGATATACCCATTTTAATGCAAAGTTCCAAAGAATAGCAAGGAAAGATAAGAAAGCCTTCCTCAGTAATCAATGCAAAGAAATACAGGAAAACAATAGAATGGGAAAGACTAGAGATCTCTTCAAGAAAATCAGAGAAACCAAGGGAACATTTCATGCAAAGACCGGCACAGAAATTGGATGGACCTAACAGAAGCAGAAGATATTAATAAGAGGTGGCAAGAATACATAGAAGAAATAAACAAAAAAGACCTTCATGACCCAGATTACCACAACGGTATGATCACTCACCTGGAGTCAGACATCCTGGAATGTGAAGTCAAGTGGGCCTTAGGAAGTATCACTATGAACAAAGCTGGTGGAGGTGATGGAATTCCACTGAGCTATTTCAAATCCTAAAATATGATGCTGTTAGAGTACTGCACTCAATATGCCAGCAAATTTGGAAAACTCAGCAGTGGCCACAGGACTGGAAAAGGTCAGTTTTCATTCCAATCACAAAGAAAGGCAATGCCAAGGAATGCTCAAACTACCACACAATTGCACTCATCTCACACACTAGCAAAGTAATGCTCAAAATTCTGCAAGCCAGGCTTCAGCAATACGTGAACCATGAACTTCCAGATGTTCAAGCTGGATTTAGAAAAGGCAGAGGAACCAGAGATCAAATTGCCAACATCTGTTGGATCATCAAAAATGCAATAAAGTTCTAGGAAAACATCTACTTCTGCTTTATTGACCATGCCAAAGCCTTTAACTGTGTGGATCACACAAACTTCGGAAAATTCTTCAAAAGATGGGAAAACAAGATCACCTTACCTGCCTCCTGAGAAATCTGTATGTAGGTTAAGAAACAACAGTTAGAAATGGACATGGAACAATAGACTGGTTCCAAATTGGGAAAGAAATACATCAAAGCTGTATACTGTCACCCTGCTTATTTAACTTATATGCAGGGTACATCATGCAAAATGCCAGGATGGATGAAACACAAGCTGGAATCAAGATTGCTGGGAGAAATAACAATAGCATCATATATGCAGATGTCACCACCCTTATGGCAGAAAGCAAAGAAGAACTGAAGAGCCTCTTGATGAAAGTGAAAGAGGAGAGTGAAAAAGTTGGCTTAAAACTCAACATTCAAAAAACTAAAATCATGTCATCCGGTCTCATCACTTCATGGCAAATAGATGGGGAAACAATGGAAACTGTGATATCCTTTATTTGGGAGGGGGGGGGGTCCAAAATCACTGCAGATGGTGGTTGTGGCCATGAAATTATAAAAGATGCTTGCTCCTTAGAAGAAAATTATGATCAACTTAGACAGCATATTTAAAAGCAGAGACACTACTTTGCCAACAAATGTCCATCTAGTCAATGCTATAGTTTTACCAGTAATTATGTACGGATGTGGGAGCTGGACTGTAAAGAAAGCTGAGCCCTGAAGAATTGATGCTTTTGAACTATGGTGTTGCTGATGACTCTTGAAAGTCCCTTGGACTGAAAGAGATCCAACCAGTCCATGATAAAGGAAATCAGTCCTGAATATTCATTGGAAGGGCTGATGCTGAAGCTGAAACTCCAATACTTTGGTCACCTGATGCGAAGAACTGACTCACTGGAAAATACCTTGATCCTGGGAAAGATTGAAGGCAGGAGAATGAAACAACAGATGGCGGTTGGTTGGATGGCATCACTTACTCTTTGGACATGAATTTGAATAAGCTCCAGGAGTTGGTGATGGGCAGGGAGGCCTGGCGTGCTGCAGTCCATGGGGTCACAAAGAGTTAGACATGACTGAGTGACTGAACTGAACTGAAGTCAGAAAGAGAAAGATCAATACCATATACTAATGCATATATACAGAATCTAGAAAGATGGTACTGAAGAATTTATTTTCAGGGTAGCAATGGATAAACAGATATAGAGAACAGATTTATGAAAAATGTAGGGAGGGGTAGAGAGAGTGAGATATATGGAGAGAGTAATATGGAAACTTACATTACCATATGTAAAAAACTTATATTACCAATGGGAATTTGCTGTATGTCTCAAGGATCAAACAGGGCTCTGTATCAACCTAGAGGGGTGGGATGGGGAAGGAGATGGGAAGAAGTTTCAAGAGGGAGGGCACATATGTATACCTAAGGCTGATTAATGTTGAGGTTCGACAGAAAACGACAAAATTCTGTAAGGCAATTATCCTCCAATTAAAAAATAAATTAAAAAAAAGGCTTTTTCCACAAATATGTACTAGTATATGTATTAGTGCATTTTTGTCTCTTTTGCTTTTAAATAAGTAAAATCATGTTAAGTCCATTCTCTAATAGTCTAATCTAGTCTTAAATACCTGGGATGAACAATACTTGGTCTTGGTCTACTATATTTAATGTATTGCTGGATTTACTTCACTAACATTTGTAGGACATTTACCTTTGTTCTTGTCATTAATCTAGATGACCATCCCAGATTTTCTTCCAAAATAGTGAAAAAAGAAAAAAATTTATATGTTCTGAAACATATAGTATATAAAATTTACAAGGTGCTTTAAATGGATCACACACTTCACAGTAACTTTACAACTTAGGTAGCCTTTATATACTCATCCTCTTTTCAGCTAATAGGTCATATTTAATGAGGTAAAATAACTTTCTCAAAGATTAAAGATGTTTATGGGAGAGGCAGCATCCTGAAAATCTCAAATTATGTTATCTGTTAAAATCATCATTCGCTTCAGGTCTTATTTAAATGGCACATTATCCAAAAAGCCTTCATAGAGACCTAAACATTCTTTTCATTGTTCTCTCTCTTCCCTAGTCTCTCTATCTTCAGCCTTCTGAACATCATGTCTTTGTGACTTTTCTGTTGCCTTCATTTAAATTTGTCTGTAAAGCAATTAAATGTATCCTTCTTATGCATTTTACTTGATTGTAAGCTTTAGAGGTCAACACTTGTGCTTTATCTGATTTTTGAAACTGTATGCAATGCCTGGCATATTGCTTTTTAAAATATGTAATTATTATCAACCTAGATATTTTCATAATGTATTGAATTATTCTGCCTTAAAGCTAGAGTTTATATTTTGGAGGAGTTCTTGGGTTTTTTGGTATTAAAAGAGAAAATTCCCTTGAGTAGTGAAGGAGAAAATTAGATTAGAAGAGAAACAAAGTAATTAACGCAGGATATAAAACAAGCAATAAAGAGTCAAAATATAACAAATACAATGAAATTAAAATGATATTAAGGAAAATATCAAAGTCAGAAGAATCAAAAATGGTAAACTAAAATTGGAATTTATTAAATTTTATGTAATTGACATTCTAAAAATAATATCTTACAGAGTATTTCTGCAGGTAAAGAAGTATTTTATTGGGTAAAGTCAACAGAAACTAAGGTAATTCAAGATACCATGAAAAAGGAATGAGGAAACTGAAGGAAAAAGGCAGCACGTTATTAGCCTAGGGATATGACTACAAAGGCTATAGAGGAGAGAGAGAGAGGAAAGAGAGATAAAAACACCAAAATCTCTTTCCATTTTTGTTGATTAGTTTCATTTTTTGTATGAAATCTATTTTCATCCCTGTTTCTTGGCAAATAACTAGAACTTTGAAATCACAGTATAAAAAAACCAAAATATTTCCCTTGCCACTCTATCTTCTTATATTTAAAAAATCTTAATAAAACAATATTGCACTGTTATAACTGAGATTGTATTAACTCTCTCTTCATATGAAGACAAACATCTATTTAGAGCACACATTTGTGCTTCTTATATTTAAAAAATCTTAATAAAACAATATTGCACTGTTATAACTGAGATTGTATTAACTCTCTCTTCATATGAAGACAAACATCTATTTAGAGCACACATTTGAGGCTACAATTCAATAAAAAGGCCCATGTGTCCATAACTTTATTTACCTACTTTAAACATACATTCACATATTCAGTCAATTATTTAATAGTGTTTTATATGCATATTCATTTTTCCCCTTGAAGGAAAAAAAATACATGTATATATACATAAGATATGACTGTAGATAACAACATGGGCACATACCTCATGAGCTTATTCTCCAATGTTAATTGTAACTATTGTACAAGAGACTTAGAGGAAATAAAGTTTGGTTGCAAAAGTTTGGAGGAGGTTCCATAATTTGAACCTCAAACGGCCTATCATACTACAAAATGTGGAAGCCAGCAATATACATTAAGGTCGAAAAACAATATACATTAAGGTGGAGGCTAAAATTAATATTATATTGAATGGTAACAATATAGAATTACTGGAGTCCAGGATAGCTGTTTGGTAAAAGTGAGAAATTGACAATATTGGTCAAATGATAAAAATCAGAACATTAGTTTGATGATGTATTTGCTGGAATATAGATTCTGGGAGCACAGCTTACTCCCAGTACTTGTATTGCCAACCTTATTTGGAAAAATTTTCTGTAATATAACCAAGTAAGTTAAGATGAGGTCATATTGGATTGGTTTAGGCCATACTCCAGGAATGGTGTCCTTACAAAAAGAGGCAAATTTGAACACGGACACACTGACATAGGGAGAATGCTATGGGACAACAGAGGCAGAAATTAGAGCGTGATTCAGTTGTTAAGAAACACCAGGATTACTTCAGTTCAGTTCAGTCGTTCAGTCATGTCCAACTCTTTGCAACCCCATGAATCACAGCACGCCAGGCCTCCCTGTCCATCACAAACTCCCGGAGTTCACTCAGACTCACGTCCATCAAGTCCGTGATGCCATCCAGCCATCTCATCCTCTGTCGTCCCCTTCTCCTCTTGCCCCCAATCCCTCCCAGCATCAGAGTCTTTTCCAATGAGTCAACTCTTAGCATGAGGTGGCCAAAGTACTGGAGTTTCAGCTTTAGCATCATTCCTTCCAAAGAACACCTAGGGCTGATCTCCTTTAGAATGGACTGGTTGGATCTCCTTGCAGTCCAAGGGACTCTCAAGAGTCTTCTCCAACACCACAGTTCAAAAGCATCAATTCTTCAGCGTTCAGATTTCTTCACTGTCCAACTCTCACATCCATACATGACCACAGGAAAAACCATAGCCTTGACTAGATGGACCTTTGTTGGCAAAGTAATGTCTCTGCTTTTCAATATGCTATCTAGGTTGGTCATAACTTTTCTTCCAAGGAGTGTCTTTTAATTTCATGGCTGCAATCACCATCTGCAGTGATTTTGGAGCCCCAAAAAATAAATTCTGACACTGTTTCCCTATCTATTTCCCATGAAGTGATGGGACCAGATGCCATGATCTTCATTTTCTGAATGCTGAGCTTTAAGCCAACTTTTTCACTCTCCTCTTTCACTTTCATCAAGAGGCTTTTTAGTTCTTCTTCACTTTCTGCCATAAGGGTGGTATCACCTGCATATCTGAGGTTATTGATATTTCTCCCAGCAATCTATATTCCAGCTTGTACTTTTTCCAGCCCAGCGTTTCTCATGATGTACTCTGCATAGAAGTTAAATAAGCCGGGTGACAATATACAGCCTTGATGTACTCCTTTTCCTATTTGGAACCGGTCTGTTGTTCCATGTCCAGTTTTAACTGTTGCTTCCTGACCTGCATATAGGTTTCTCAAGAGGCAGGTCAGGTGGTCTGGTATTCCCACCTCTTTCAGAGTTTCCCACAGTTTATTGTGATCCACACAGTCAAAGGCTTTGGCATAGTCAATAAAGCAGAAATAGATGTTCTTCTGGGACTCTCATTTTTAGGTCTTATTGCACCCTTTATGCATTCTCTCCTTTTAACATCTTATGTAAGTAGAGTGCAGCATTAAAATTAGGAAATTGATGTTAGTACAATTAACAGGACTTTATTCAGATTTCACTACTTATATTTATCAACTCTCATTTGTGTGTGTGTGTGTGTGTGTGTGCGTGCACGCACGCATGTGTGCAGCTATGCAATTTTATTACAGGGGTGGCTTCATGTAAGCAACCCAACAATCAAGAAAGTCATCTGTACTACTGCCACAAATCTCCCTCAGATTATACCTTCATAGTCACATCCCGCCCTTCCTATTTTCCCTAAACTCTGGTAATCACCAATCAGTTCTTCATCTCTCTAATTATGTTATTTCAAAAATTAGTGGAATCATGTAATACTGTTTTTTTTACCTCACATTTTCTTCAGGTTCATTAAAATTGTGTGTATACCAATAAGTTGTTTCCTTATATTGCTGGGTATTATACCATGGGTGTGGATATACCACAGTTCTTTAACCATTAACTTAAGTGCAGGACAGTTTGAGGAGTTTCAAGTTTAATACTATTTTTAAAAATAAATACATAAATAAACCTGCTATGTACAAGTGTCTGTGTGAAAATAATTTTTCATTTCTCTGGGATAAATGCCCAGGAGTGAAACTGGTGGATCATATGGTAAGTCAATTTTTTTTTAAAGGGACTGCTACTTTTTCAGAGAAGCTGGGCCATTTTAAATTCTCATGTATCAGTGATCCAATTTTTCCATGTTTTCATCAGCATTTAGTCTTAGCACTATTTTTTATTTAAGCCATTCTGACTGGTATATAGTAATATGTTATTGCAGTTTTAATTTGCATTTTCCTAACAGTAATAAATTTGAACATCTTTTCACGTGATGATTTGCCATCTGTGTTTCTTCTTCAGTGAAATGTCTATGTATATATTTTGCCCTTTTTCTTATTTTACTGTTTATTCATTGTTGATGTTTGATAGTCCTTTATTTGATAATGATAAAAGTTCTTCTATCTACAAGTGACTACAAGATTAACAAATATGTTCTACAACTCTGCAGCTTGACTTTTCATCCTCTTAGCTGGGAGTCGGACATGACTGAGCAACTTCACTTTCACTTTTCACTTTTCATGCATTGAAGAAGGAAATGGCAACCCACTCCAGTGTTTTTGCCTGGAGAATCCCAGGGATGGGGGAGCCTAGTGGGCTGCTGTCTATGGGGTCGCAGAGTCGGACACGACTGAAGTGACACAGCAGCAGCAGCAGCAGCAGCAGTATTTTACAGATCAAAAGTTTTTAATCTCAATGAGGTCAATTATCAATTTTTTATTTTATGGATTATGTTTTTGGTATCATATATAATAACCCTTCACTTGGACTTAGGCCCTAAAACATTTTTCTCTATATTTTTGTCTTGCAGTTTTACAGGTTTACATTGTACTTTAAGGCTATGATCTATTTTGAGTTAATTTTTATATATGGTGTTTAAGTTTCACATGGAGATTTACTTGTCTATGAAAATCCAATTTCTCCAGCCCCATTCTTTGAAAGATATCCCCTCCTTTCCATTGAGTTGCTTTCATTCCTTTATCAAAAGTTAGGCATATTTATGTGAATTTATTTTTGAGTTCTGCATTTGATTCCATCAATCTATATGTCTCTCTCAGCAATATCACACAGTCTTGATACTTCAGCATGAATTTGGTATGTTTCTTTAAATAGTACTTCTACTGTCATTTATTTCAATAGTATTTTATAGTTTTGTGACAGTTACACCTAATTATTTCATTTTCATTTTGCAGCTGAGAGTTACACTATTTTTCATTTTATTTCTCAATTGTTTATTGTTGGTATACAGAAATGCAATTGATCTTTGTGTTGATCTTGAATCTTGTGACTCAGTTCTAAGAATGTCTATTTTTTCTTTTTTTTTTCTTTTTGTAAATTCCTTGAGATTTTCTACATATACAGTCATGCCATATACAGACATTTCTTTATTCTTTCCTTTGAAAACTGTGTACTTCCCTTTTTGCACCCTTTTCTTATTACTGCCTTGGTTAGAAATTCTGGAATTATGTGACTATGAGTCGTGAGAACAGACATTTTACCCTGTTCTCAATATTAGGAGACATTTCATCATTAAGTATTATATTAGCTGTAGATGTTCTTTATAAGGTTAAAGAAGTTTTCCTTTATTCTTAGTTATTAAGAGGTTTTTCTTTAAATCATAATTAGGCCTGAATTTCATCAAATGATATTTATTTCTTCCTTTTTCTTTTTTATTGAGGTATAGCTGATCCTAAACACTGTCAACTCCAGGTACACAGCAAGTGACCCACCTAACAACAAGCACACACATATATATAATTTTTTTTCAGATTATTCTCCATCACTAGTTAACACAAGATACTGAATATTGCATACAGAACATTTTTGTTGCCCATCTATTCCATGTTGTACAGTAGTATCAAATGCTTTTTCTATGTCAAGTGATATCATCATGATTTTTCTTTACAAGCTTGTTGACATGGTGGATTATCATGATTGATTGTCAAATACTGAACCACCTTCCCATACTAAAGTAAGCCTCATTCATTCATGTGTATTATTATGTCCACATTTTTTAAATTTATATAAATATACTTGAGTTACTAAAAGTTTTAAAGTTATATATTTGTATAAATGCATGAAAATTATACTTGATATAAAAATTTTTGATGAGGATTTTGCATTAATATTCATGAGAGATACTGGGGCCAGTATCTTGAAAGGCAAGTGAATGACTAAACTTTTAGCAACTTTCTCTGATTATAGATAGAAGTTTCCACTATTTAGATGGTTGAAACAAAAAAGAAAAGCTCATGAGGAGAGAAATAAGAAATCAATGTAGGTAACATTAGATAATGTCTTATTTTTCTCTCGAGTAGAAAATAAATGGAGACTTACTTTTCATAATACTTTGAATTACTTTTGTCTCTTGGAGTTTTGAATCTTCTGACATTGTTTCAAATATCTTAACAAATTTAAGGCAAGAAAGGAAAGATTTGTATCCCAAAATATTTGGAAACCCTCCCTCAAATACCTCAATAATCAAAAGGCTTATAATTTATCATTTCAGGTTTCTTTAGAGCTCTACAGGGAATGATTAGGTATTACTCCAGAGACACTTAAGGTACTACACAATATTTCTTCATGACACTCCTTACAAGTAACAATACATATATTCACTCTGTAATCACAATTTTCAGATCTGTCTCCTTAAGTAATTTACAAGAAAAATATTCTAAATACACTACTGATTACTATGAAGACAATTTATAGAATTTCATTACTTGGACATTAAGTTATAATATGAAACATGCATTTCAAAAAGAATATGGCTAGTTTAGAAAGGTCAGTCTCAAATAACTTCTTTTCAAAAGTTATTGACTTAACGATAACCCTGTATGCGAGACACCAAAGAAGACACAGATGTATAGAACAGTCTTTTGGACTCTGTGGGAGAGGGCGAGGGTGGGATGATTTGGGAGAATGGCATTAAAACATGTATAATATCATATATGAAACGAATTGCCAGACCAGGTTCAATGAATGATACAGGATGCTCGGGGCTGATGCGCTGGGATGACCCAGAGGGATGGTATGGGTAGGGAGGTGGGAGGGGGGTTCAGGATGGGGAACACGTGTACACATGTGGTGGATTCATGCTGATGTATGGCAAAACCAATACAATATTGTAAAGTAATTAGCCTCCAATTAAAATAAATAAATTTATATTAAAAAATGTTATTGACTAATTAACACTGTTCAAAATTTGAATTGCACTTACCTGAGTATTGATTCTAGTGAAAATCTGAAGAGATAATAGCTCTTGCCTGTTCACATTTTACTTCCTCTTGATAGCTTATGGTGAACAATGTCAGATTCATGATCTCCAAAGAAGATTTAGCTTTGGGACCAGGGACCAGGCCTGATCACTCAGGGCTTTTGTGTGACAAAAGTTTTATTATAGTGAGAAAGGGCAGAGAAAGCTTCTGACATAGACATCAGAAGGGGGATGGAGAGAGCCCCATCCGCTAGTTTTATCAAGGCCTTATATAATTTTTCAGTTGGTTACTATCAATAGAAAGGTCTTCGAGGCTATATATTATCACCCTGCTTATTTAGCTTATATGCAGAGTACATCATGAGAAACGCTGGGCTGGAGGAAGCACAAGCTGGAATCAAGATTGCTGGGAGAAATATCAATAACCTCAGATATGCAGATGATACCACCCTTATGGCAGAAAGTGAAGAGGAACTAAAAAGTCTCTTGATGAAAGTGAAAGTGGAGAGTGAAAAAGTTGGCTTAAAGCTCAACATTCAGAAAACTAAGATCATGGAATCTGGTCCCATCACTTCATGGGAAATAGATGGGGAAACAGTGGAAACAGTGTCAGACTGTATTTTTTTGGACTCCAAAATCACTGCAGATGGTGACTGCAGCCATGAAATTAAAAGACGCTTGCTCCTTGGAAGGAAAGTTATGTCCAACCTAGACAGCATTTTCAAAAGCAGAGACATTACTTTGCCAACAAAGGTCCATCTAGTCAAGGCTATGGTTTTTCTTGTGGTCATGTATGGATGTGAGAGTTGGACTGTGAAGAAGGCTGAGCACCGAAGAATTGATGCTTTTGAACTGTGGTGTTGGAGAAGACTCTTGAGAGTCCTTTGGACTGCAAGGAGATCCAACCAGTCCATTCTGAAGGAGATCAGTCCTGGGATTTCTTTGGAGAGAATGATGCTAAAGCTGAAACTCCAGTACTTTGGCCACCTCATGTGAAGAGTTGACTCATTGGAAAAGACTCTGATGCTGGGAGGGATTGGGGGCAGGAGGAGAAGGGGACGAAAGAGGATGAGATGGCTGGATGGCATCACCTACTCGATGGACGTGAGTCTGAGTGAACTCTGGGAGTTGGTGATGGACAGGGAGGCCTGGCGGGCTGCAATTCATGAGGTCGCAAAGAGTCGGACATGACTGAGCGACTGAACTGAACTGAACTGAACCAGACCCACTCCCCTACAAGAAAACAGGGTTATTCAGAAGGTGCTTGTTAAGAAGAAGAAACATGTCCTCGAGCAAGATACATTGTTGTTATATAATCATTAGCACAGAATAAGAAAAAACATACCCTTGTCAAGATGAGTTCTTTTGTTGTGTAATCATTAGCTCTGGACTTAAATAAAAACCTTCTTATGTGACTAAGACAAAAGAATGTAGAAAAAAAAAATTGTCCCTTTCTCCTCCTCAAGAGCTCTGGATCCCTTTCTCCTCCTTGAAGGCACTGGACCCCTTCCTCCTTGAGGGTCCTGGACTCCTTATCAACCTACCTAAGAATTAACTCTCTCACATGCCAAATAGTAAACCTTCTAATGTTTAATTACATGTGCTAACAATATTCTTATAAAATCTAATACTGATCTGTAAACATAATTTAGACAGTATTTGTAAAACATGTTATAATGTTAACTTACAATTTTCTGCTATACAAATATTTGCATAAATAATAGATTGTGGTGTTGCTGTTTCCATGATCTTTGTTTAATTAGACACTCTTGGCAATTCAACACAATCGTAGGGAAAAAATGATGGATAATTTCTTCTTTGCATTAAATATGTGAGCTATTTGGAAAATACATTTTCAAAATTCTTCTTCATGTCACTGAAGATTTTCTGTACCATTTAGTGAGAAACCATTGTGCTTAATTCTCTTATTAAACAGAATTAAATGTGAATACACAAATTAATAGTCATTTTAATAGTTCTAGGAAAAAAAGACTAAGAGTACTTTTGAAGAAAAGTATTAATAATACTCTTCTCTGCAGACCTTTTACACACACACATATGGATACAAAATTATCTCTCTTTTGGAGATCTACAGACATAAGAGGTGCAAACACAGATGTTAAACATAGACTATTCACTATGAATCAAAACAAGGGTAAAATGTGGTCCTGAAATCTAGAATTAATTTAGTTCTATCTTACAAACCCTTGTGTACAAACCCATACACCTACACACATGTACAGATATTCCACTAGGAAAAATAAAGTTTTTTATCCTAACATAAAATATTTCTCACAATGGTAAATATATTATGGGAATACAAATAAAGCAGCTCATGTATACATATTCATTTCATACTAGAGTCATCTTTATCATAACATGGTAACATGTGACACTAGAGAAAAATCTATGAGTTTCCAAGTTCTGCCCAATACCATTCAGCTTCCAGCCAAACTTCTTATTGTTTCATTCTTAAATATCTATCTTTAAGAATAAATAATATTATGATAAGGAGACGTGTTTGTATGATTCATTTTCTTTAGAAAATTTCAAGATGTTTGAGAGATTCAAAAAGTTCTAAATACCTAAGACAGGATGGGAATTAGGAACAGGGAAGAGAGTATAAGAAAGTGTTTTTGGAAAACTAAAATATCTTGCTAATACAAAAATGTCTGCACAGGAGGGAAATTAATTCTGTAAGAGGGCAAGAGGCTTACTAAGCATTGAGTACCAAGGTATATAATATTTTTAAAATTGATTCACAGAGAAATTGTTGTAGAATGTTATACTTTAAAAACAAAAAGAACAGAACAACACCACCAACAAAAACAATAGAACAACAAATGACCTCCAAGAAACAAGCATCAGGCTAGTATCATACTTTTCTTCAATAAGAGATATTACGATATGTGATATGTTGATAAGATATTAAGATAATTAGATATGTGAAGAACCAGAATGCTGTTAATAGAGATAATTAAAGTCTCACTGAGTCTATTATATTAGGGCACATAGAAGGCTAGGGTAAGAGAATGCTGAGTTTCTTTTAATGCCATCAATACCAATTGCTTTTATTTTTTAAAACTGTTTATTACCTTGATCTAGTTTTTATAAAGTTTTAAAAAATGGCCTAAGTTTTAATGGTACTTTATTTGTTTTGAGGTGAGTTTTAACAAAAATGGTCCTCTGATAATTTAAAATATGATGTCATTCTTTATATTGCTATTGGAAAAGAATTATTGAGATTTCTAGAAATTACTTCTGTTAATGTAGTAATAGCTCAAACATTATTTTTATATTACAAAATGTCATTTTTCATATTTCTGAAGTTAAAAAATATACAATTATATAACTTAACAATTTTCACCTATAAATACTTTCCTGGGTTTTTCTCCTTTTTTTTTTTTTTTATTTTTCTAAGCATAACAGTTAAGAGTTTAGGTTTCTTAATCTTAAAAACTAAGAAAATAGTACAATCATGAATAATATGACTTAACATTACTAATTTAGTAATGATGAGCGAAGGACTATGGTAACTGCTTTACATGTATCATCTCATTCACCACAGTAGCCTTCTCACTTAGGAGTTCTTAGGACCTGTTTTAAATACAAGGAAGTAGAGGTTGAAGAGGCAAAGAAACTTGCTCAAGATTTAAGTTTTCTTTTAGCTAATATTTATTAAATGGGCAGTATTCTAGATGTTTGATATGCATCTATAGTAAAAATAAACAAAACATATGCCCACATAGGACTTATAGTAAATTGGGTGCATCAAATGATTTAAAAATAAAACATATAAATAAATTGTATTGTTTTTATAAAATGATAAACACTATGACAAAAACACAGTATAAAGTAGACAGGTTAGGGCATTTGCAATTTTAAATATGGTGGTCATGATAGGTCTCATTAAGAAGACATTTAAACAAATTCTCAGAGGAGATGAAGAAGATGGTCATTTGGCTATCTTTATGAAGACCACTGAAGGCAGGGTATAACCAGTGGGAAAGATTTCAGACAAGAGCATGAGTTCAAAGGTGTATCTGGAGGAGACAAGTAAACTATAAAGAACAACATAGGGTCCCAAAGGCCATTATGAAGATTTTGACTTTTACTAACACTTTTCCTGTTACAAAAGTGTAACAGGAAATTATTAATATTCTAGAAATCTTATGAGGAAGAAAACAGTGACTATACCTGAGTGAATGAGGTCAGTCTTCACAAGGAAGCTACATTTCAGCTGGACCTGAAGAGTCCATTCAGCAAATCTTCTGGAGAGAGGAACATGGGCAGAGATGAGAAGAAACACCACATCAAAGATACTAAGGCATGATTGTTCACGGCATGAGAGAGAACAGGGTCTCTGCAGGAGAAAAATCAGAAGACCAGAATGGGACAGATATTGGAAACTTGACGCCACAAAGAGAATTTGAATTTTGTTTTGTATACTACGAGGTACCCATTGCACTCATCTCACATGCTAGTAAAGTAATGCTAAAAATTCTCCAAGCCAGGCTTCAGCAAAATGTGAACCGTGAACTTCCTGATTTTCAAGCTGGTTTTAGAAAAGGCAGAGGAACCAGAGATCAAATTGCCAACATCCGCTGGATCATGGAAAAAGCAACAGAGTTTCAGAAAAACATCTATTTCTGTTTTATTGACTATGCCAAAGCCTTTGACTGTGTGGATCACAATAAACTGTGGGAAATTCTGAAAGAGATGGGGATACCAGACCACCTGATCTGCCTCTTGAGAAACCTGTATGCAGGTCAGGAAGCAACAGTTAGAACTGGACATGGAACAACAGACTGGTTCCAAATAGGAAAAGGAGTACGTCAAGGCTGTATATTGTCACCCTGCTTATTTAACTCATATGCAGAGTACATCATGAGAAACGCTGGACTGGAAGAAACACAAGCTGGAATCAAGATTGCTGGGAGAAATATCAATAACCTCAGATATGCAGATGACACCACCCTTATGGCAGAAAGTGACGAGGAACTCAAAAGCCTCTTGATGAAAGTGAAAGTGGAGAGTGAAAAAGTTGGCTTAAAGCTCAGCATTCAGAAAACTAAGATCATGGCATCCGGTCCCATCACTTCATGGGAAATAGATGGGGAAACAGTGGAAACACTGTCAGACTTTATTTTTCTGGACTCCAAAATCACTGCAGATGGTGACTGCAGCCATGAAATTAAAAGATGCTTACTCCTTGGAAGGAAAGTTATGACCAACCTAGATAGCATGTTCAAAAGCAGAGACATTACTTTGCCAACAAAGGTCCATCTAGTCAAGGCTATGGTTTTTCCTGTGGTCATGTATGCATGTGAGAGTTGGACTGTGAAGAAGGCTGAGCGCCGAAGAATTGATGCTTTTGAACTGTGGTGTTGGAGAAGACTCTTGAGAGTCCCTTGGACTGCAAGGAGATCCAACCAGTCCATTCTGAAGGAATCAGCCCTGGGATTTCTTTGGAGAGAATGATGCTAAAGCTGAAACTCCAGTACTTTGGCCACCTCATGCAGGGAGTTGACTCATTGGAAAAGACTCTGATGCTGGGAGGGATTGGGGGCAGGAGGAGAAGGGGATGACAGAGGATGAGATGGCTGGATGGCATCACTGACTCGATGGACGTGAGTCTCAGTGAACTCCGGGAGCTGGTGATGGACAGGGAGGCCTGGCGTGCTGCGATTCATGAGGTCGCAAAGAGTCGGACACGACTGAGTGACTGAACTGAGGTACCAAGATAACATTTTTTTTTTTTAACAGTTTCAGTTTAGGTGTCCTTTTAAACTTATTCTATCCAATGAAATTAACAACTTTCAATTCTTTTCTCTAGTTGAACTTGGTTCTTAAACTAGGGATCAAATGTCTTTCAGGAAGATTCCTCTGGTGATATTGTGAAGGATATGCTGCACATTTAAACTATAAAAAGCAGCATTGGGTTTTGAACCCAGTGCTCTGGCAGCTCAAAGTAGGAAGCAATTACTATCCATGTTGATGAAATTGGGGTGATGTGCAGGAATCAGTCACCCACAGAGATACAGACATTGCATAGGTATTGAAGAGAGAAATTTCCATATAGCAGACAATGTGAGAATTAACAACTAGATAACAAATGTTAAAATTAAGAATTACATATAACAGAAGCACACACGTGAGAGCATACTTCTCAAGCTACGAAAACTTTTTACCAAAATGTTTACTTTCATCAAAGTTATTAAAGATGAGGCTTCCATCAGCAAGCACATTTTCTAATACTCAGATAAGCTTTTCTGATTCCTCGTTTGAAAAATCAGAATTTCAAATCTGGTAACCTTTAATGTTCCTCTCAGTTTCATGAGTTTCCTGTGAAATGTCAAAAGTAAAATGATATATGTGTATTTTTTATCTTGTTAACCTACAGATGATTTCATCCTTTACATTACTTATTTTTCCTCTACAGATTGATTTGTAGATATAATTTTGTACTATAAAGCCAACATGAAGGTTTTTCTATTTACTCAAAATAATCAAATGCAATATAATAAGTGCTACATAACACAATTACTTTTAAGTTTTCAAAAGTATCAAATTTCCAGGTGACCTTTGTGTTATGCATTATACAAACTCTCTTTCCCGAGACCCAGATAAAATTGTTTGCTCTATGATAACCTCCTTCCTGCCACTGGTATATACATGAGCTAATTTTTCCATGAACAAGGAGACATAAAAACTTACTCAAATATAATGTTACTCAATAAGGGGTAATATAAAATATATAATAGTATCCTATGTCTTTATTCTTTCACTGTATGTAATTCCTTGAATTGAAAGACATTAGAGATTCAACAGATGGGAGTGAAATGAAACACTACATACTGATCCTTTTCCAGTTAGTGGAAAACTAGATTAATAACTATACATGAGTAAATTTAAAATAATTCTTTAGTTTACTTCTTTACAAAGGACATCCTCAGCATGTTCACATGTAGATTTAAGACAGTGTTTAAATGCTTTTTCTGTATGTGAATCTTTCACTGATGTTTACCACAGTCCATCTACTGAAATATTTTCAGTTATCACAGTGTACTCAGAAAATGATGCTTTTATTAATGTGATATTTTATAGGACACTAATAGCTAAACTGTTATCTTTCTAAAGAAGAAATTGTACAATGTTGTCTAATGAAGAAATAAACATGATTTGAATCCTGCCTGATTTGATGTATCTAAAAAAATCAACCTTGTACCTTTGAAAATGATATACAATGCTCAATTTTCTTAATCTTAAATATATTTTAAATTATAATTTATTTTCACAACTATAAGAAAGCATTATAAGCTCTGAGAATGTGACATTCATCAAATTGTGATAATTTCCCATACTATGTAAGAAATAACCTGTTAAATATGTCAGTCCTCATGTTATAAGAAAAGTCTAAGATAGAAGAAAATAATTAATGAATTTTGGTTTTGCCCCACTCACAAAAATTATCAGACTTTGTTCAAGATATTACATTTTACATATATATACTTAAGCACATTGACTTAATTAAGTCTACTTGTTTTAGACTTCACAATTGAAAATATCTTTTCAGAACCTAATCCACAGGAATGCAGTAGTGACTTAGAAAAATTCTGCCCTCATAGAGCTCACATTCTAGTTGTGGTGGGTAATAGAGCCAGTAGCTAGATTACATGGTTACCAAAGCCTTTGTGATGTGTCAATTAGATACTTAGAAAAAATGAGGAAGCAAGCTGTGCAGCAGATTAACCCTGACCAAAGAAAGATCTGACCATTTGTCCTCAACTCCTAGGAAGGAATCTCTAAGCACTGGGAATGTCCTGATTTATGACTGCCTGTTTACCTGGGAACCTTGGACCATGCCAGATAGTTTATGCTAACTATGTGATTCATAGTGGAGCTCTTGGGCAACTCAGTATCAGCTCAATTTCCAGAGCGGCTGGAGACTAAGGCCAGCCATGTAGATGTCTGTCCTTGCTTGCTGCTGCTGCTACTAAGTCACTTCAGTCATGTCCGACTCTGTGCGACCCCATAGATGGCAGCCCACCAGGCTTCCCTGTCCCTGGGATTCTCCTGGCAAGAACACTGGAGTGGGTTGCCATTTCCGTCTGCAATGCATGAAAGTGAAAAGTGAAAGTGAAGTCGCTCAGTCGTGTCCGACTCTTCGCAACCCCATGGACTGCAGCCTACCAGGCTCCTCTGTCCATGGATTTTCCAGGCAAGAGTACTGGAGTGGGGTGCCATTGTCCTTGTATATGTGACCAATATCTAATAAAACCTCTGAATAACAAGTTTCTTGTGAGAGTCCTTGGCTGACAGTACATATGGAGTACTGTCACACATTGTTCTTCAAAGAAATTAGTATTGTTCACATGATTCCACTCAAAAAGGGCAACTGGAATCTCTGGTCTTCATCTTCTTGGCCTCTACTGTATGCACCTTTTCCATAGCTGATTTTAATCTGTATGCTTCCACTACAATACACTGTATCCATGAGGATAATAGGTATCCTAAGATCTATAAGGTATTCTACTCTAGTAAGTTATTAAACTTCAAGGTAGTCTTAGGGACTATAAGAATGTTGCACAAACCTGGTGAAAATCCACAGTAAATTGAATATTTGAAGAGAAACAGTGAGTACAAAGAACCTAAGATAAGGATAAAAAATGCCAATTATTCCACCAGATACATCCCCAGATCAGACAGATAACTATCCAAAGAATGCCCAATTTTATGCTTACTATGTGTTTCTCATTCTTTTGCTATGGTAGATCAAGCAAAGTGTCCCTTTGATCAACCAGAAGCAATTAAAATGGTCCTTCAGGTTAAAAACCCTTAATGGTTTCTTTCAATACACTTAGGAAAGCCCATCCCCTGTAATCCTGTATAGCCAAAGAGTATTTTGTCATTAGGAAGGATTTGGAATAATCTTGAATGGCAGTCAGAATTTTTTCCTATTTACTAATAAAACCCACTTTGTTCATTTAAGAAAAAAAAAAGCACAGTGTGCCTGAGGTTTGACACAATCAAGAAAGAGCAAAAATAAAATTATGACTAGAAAAGAATTAAAATTAAAGTGAAGAGTTGCAAAAAAATGATATGAGTAAAAAAAAATAATACAAGATCACTACAAAGTATCTGGATATTCTTATGAATGTGCAAGTTACTTGGGGAGAAAACAGCAAGATTTTATTTATTATTTGAAAAGCAAGTCCCAGATGCAATGTTCAAAGGCAGACAGACTGGAAGGCAAGCAACTGGAGGTTATTGCATTAATGTAGAAGAGTGGGTGGTGCTTTGTAGTTGGTGGTGGGGAAAAGGGGTTAAGAGAGTAAGCAATTGTCAAATTCAGGTCATAGTTTAAGATTATAGATAGCACAACTTACTGATAAAAAGAATGAGGATAGTGATAAAGAGGGAGACCAAACATATACATTTCAAGGATTTTGGCTTGAACAGCTAGGTGCCTTGTGTTGCTAATTGCTGTGATTGCAGGACTGGGGGAACAACAGATGTATAATAGACATAGCAGGTATTTTGCTTTGGATGTTTTAAGTATGGCTACAGATTGAATATCTTAGAAGAGATATCAAATAGAAAGTTGGATACATTACATAGGGTACAAGATGATGTCATAAATAAAGAGGTATATTTGGGACTAGTTAGTATTTAGATCGGAGAAGGCAATGGCACCCCACTCCAGTACTCTTGCCTGGAAAATCCCATGGACAGAGGAGCCTGGTGGGCTGCAGTCCATGGGGTCGCGAAGAGTCGGACATGACTGAGAGACTTCACTTTCACTTTTCACTTTTCACTTTCATGCATTGGAGAAGGAAATGGCAACCCACTCCAGTGTTCTTGCCTGGAGAATCCCAGGGACGGGGGAGCCTGGTGGGCTGCTGTCTATGGGGTCGCATGGAGTCGGACATGACTGAAGTGACTTAGCAGCAGCAGCAGCAGTATTTAGATGGTATATATTAGGGTAGACAAACCAAACCCAACTCTGAGCCAACATCTGTGTGTATAACTAAAGTTTTATTAAAACACAATCTATGACTCCTTTCACACTACACTGGCAAAGCTGCATAGTTGTAATAGAGACTATACAATGCATGCAGCCTAAATAACTGGCCATCTGATCCTACAGTCTGCTGACCCCTGAGCTAGATGACATTTAAAATCATAGGAATTAATAGGTACTCCTAAGAGCAGTACTGCTTTCCCTCCCAGAAACTTGTTTCACTCTAGGAATTGTGCTTAGTTAAAAGATAAAGTATATGGTCACTCTGAAACTTTAAGCCATAAGTATTAAATACATCAAATATTCAGTACCATGGAAGAAATACTAAAGAGAGTACCACATTTGAATTGAATGGACACTAGACTATATGATGAAATAAAGATCCATTTCCTACTCCAGTCGATCTTCCTGACTCAGGGATTGAACCCACATCTCTTGCTCTCCTTCAGTGGCAGGAGGATTCTTTACCACTGGCGCCACTTAGAAAGCCGAGGTAAAAATATTAACATGGGGAAAACATCTTAATGACCCAAATAACCATGATGGTGTGATCACTCACATAGAGCCAGACACCAAGAATGCAAATTCAAGTGGGTCTTAGGAGGTGCTGCACTCAATATGCCAGCAAATTTGGAAAACTCAGCAGAGGCCACAGGACTGGAAAAAGTCAGTTTTAATTCCAATCCAAAGAAAGGTAACATCAAAGGATATTGAAACTACCGCACAACTGCACTCATCTCACATGCTAGCAAAGTAATGATCAAAATTCTCCAAGCCAGGTTTCAACAGTACATGAACCAGGAACTTACAGATGTTCAAGTTGGATTTAGAAAAGGCAGAGGAACCAGAGATCAAGTTGCCAATATCCACTGGATCATCAAAAAAGCAAGAGTTCCAGAAAAACATCTACTTCTGCTTTATTGATTAGGCCAAAGCCTTTGACTGTGAAGATCACAATAAACTGTGGAAAATTCTTAAAGAGATGTGAATACCAGACCACCTAACCTCCCTCCTAAGAAATCTGTATGCAGGTTAAGAAGCAACACTTAGAACCAGACATGAAAAAACAGACTGGTTTCAAATACCAGTACCAACAAACTGGTACTGGAGTGGGTTGCCATTTCCTTCTCCAGGAGATCTTCCCGACCCAGGGATTGAACCCAGGTCTCCCTCATTGTAGGCAGACACTTTACCATCTGAGCCACCAGAGAAGTCATATACATCAAAGTTGCATATCATCACCTTGCTTATTTAACTTATATACAGAATACATCATGCAAAATGCCAGGCTGAATGAAACACAAGCTGGAATCAAGATTACCGGGAGAAATATCAATAACCTCAGATATGCAGATGACAGCACCTTTATGGCAGAAAGAAAAGAGGAACTGAAGAGCCTCTTGCTGAAAGTAAAGAGGACAGTGAAAAAGCTGGTTTAAAACTCAACATTCAAAAAACGAAGATCATGGCATCTGGTCCCATCACTTTATAGCAAATAAATGGGGAAACAATGGAAACAGTGAGAGACTTTTTTGGGGGGTGCTCCAAAATCACTGCAGATGGTGATTGCAGCCATGATATTAAAAGACACTTGCTCCTTGGAAGAAAAGCTATGACCAACCTATACAGCATATTAAAAAGCAGAGACATTACTTTGCCAACAAAGGTCCATCTAGTCAAAGCCATGGCTTTTACAGTAGTCATCTATGGATGTGAGAGTTGGACTATAAAGAAAGTTGAGAGCCAAAGAATTGATGCTTTCAAACTGTGGTGTTGGAGAAGACTCCTGAGAGTCCCTTGGACTGCAAGGAGATCCAATCAGTCTATCCTAAAGGAAATGAGTCCTGAATATTCCTTGAAAGGACTGATGCTGAAGCTCAAACTCCAATACTTTGGCCACCTGATGCAAAGAACTGACTAACTGGAAAAGACCCTGATCCTGGGAAAGACTGAAGGCAGGAGGAGAAGGGGATAACCAGAGGATGAGATGGTTGGATGGCATCAACCACTTGAAGGACATGAGGTTGGGCAAGCTCCAGGAGTTGGTGATGGACAGGGAAGCCTGGTGTGCTGCAGTTTATGGGGTCACAACTAGTTGAACATGACTGTGCAATTGAACTGAACTGATGGGAAATTTAAAAGGCCTATATTATTGGAAGGGTGGCGGTTAGGAGATACCCCTCATCCAAGGTAAGGAGCATTGGATGCACTTTGCTGGAGCAGCCATGAAGAGATACCCTATGCCCAAGGTAAGATAAACCCAAGTAAGATGGTAGGTGTTGCAAGAGGGCATCAGAGGGCAGACACACTGAAACCATACTCACAGAAAACTAGTTAATCTAATCACACTAGGACCACAGACTTGTCTAACTCAAAGAAACTAAGCCATGCCTGTGGGGCAACCCAAGATGGGCGGGTCATGGTGGAGAGACCTGACAGAATGTGGTCCACTGGAGAAGGGAATGGCAAACCACTTCAGTATTCTTGCCTTGAGAACCCCATGAACAGTATTAAAAGGCAAAATGATAGGATACTGAAAAAGAAACTCCCCAGGTCAGTAGGTACCCAATATGCTACTGGAGATCAGTGGAGAAATAACTCCTGAAAGAATGAAGGGATGGAGCCAAAGCAAAAAGAATACCCAGCTGTGGATGTGACTGGTGATAGAAGCAAGGTCCGATGCTGTAAAGAGCAATATTGCATAGGAACCTGGAATGTCAGGTCCATGAATCAAGGCAAATTGGAAGTGGTCAAACAAGAGATGGCAAGAGTGAATGTCGACATTCTAGGAATCAGCGAACTGAAATGGACTGGAATGGGTGAATTTAACTCAGATAACCATTATATCTACTACTGTGGGCAGGAATCCCTCAGAAGAAATGGAGTAGCCATCATGGTCAACAAAAGAGTCCAAAATGCAGTACTTGGATGCAATCTCAAAAACGACAGAATGATTTCTGTTCATTTCCAAGGCAAACCATTCAATATTACAGTAATCCAAGTCTATGCCCCAACCAGTAATGCTGAAGAAGCTGAAGTTGAACGGTTCTATGAAGACCTACAAGACCTTTTAGAACTAACACCCAAAAAAGATGTCCTTTTCATTATAGGGGACTGGAATACAAAAGTAAGAAGTCAAGAAACACCTGAAGTAACAGGCAAATTTGGCCTTGGAATATGGAATGAAGCAGGGCAAAGACTAACAGAGTTTTGCCAAGAAAATGCACTGGTCATAACAAACACCCTCTTCCAACAACACAAGAGAAGACTCTACACATGGACATCACCAGATGGTCAACACCAAAAACAGATTGATTATATTCTTTGCAGCCAAAGATGGAGAAGCTCTATACAGTCAGCAAAAACAAGACCAGGAGCTGACTGTGGCTCAGACCATGAACTCCTTATTGCCAAATTCAGACTTAAATTGAAGGAAGTAGGGAAAACCACTAGACCATTCAGGTATGACCTAAATCAAATCCCTTATGATTATACAGTTGAAGTGAGAAATAGATTTAAGGGCCTAGATCTGATAGATAGAGTGCCTGATGAACTATGGAATGAGGTTCGTGACACTGTACAGGAGACATGGATCAAGACCCTCCCCATGGAAAAGAAATGCAAAAAAGCAAAATGGCTGTCTGGGGAGGCCTTACAAATTGCTGTGAAAAGAAGAGAAGCAAAAAGCAAAGGAGAAAAGGAAAGATATAAATATCTGAATGCAGACTTCCAAAGAATAGCAAAAAGAGATAAGAAAGCCTTCTTCAGCGATCAATGCAAAGAAATAGAGGAAAACAACAGAATGGGAAAGAGTAGAGATCTCTTCAAGAAAATCAGAGATATCAAAGGAACATTTCATGCAAAGATGGGCTCGGTAAAGGACAGAAATGGTATGGACCTAACAGAGGCAGAAGATATTAAGAAGAGATGGCAAGAATACACAGAAGAACTGTACAAAAAAGATCTTCACAACCCAGATAATCACGATGGTGTGATCACTGACCTAGAGCCAGACATCCTGGAATGTGAAGTCAAGTGGGACTTAGAAAGCATCACTATGAACAAAGCTACTGGAGGTGATGGAATTCCAGTTGAGCTATTCCAAATCCTGAAAGATGATGCTGTGAAAGTGCTGCACTCAATATGCCAGCAAATTTGGAAAACTCAGCAGTGGCCACAGGACTGGAAAAGGTCAGTTTTCATTCCAATCCCAAAGAAAGGCAATGCCAAAGAATGCTCAAAATACCACACAATTGCACTCATCTCATATGCTAGTAAAGTAATGCTCAAAATTCTCCAAGCCAGGCTTCAGCAATATGTGAACCGTGAACTTCCTGATGTTCAAACTGGTTTTAGAAAAGGCAGAGGAACCAGAGATCAAATTGCCAACATCCGCTGGATCATGGAAAAAGCAAGAGAGTGCCAGAAAAACATCTATTTCTGCTTTATTGACTATGCCAAAGCCTTTGACTGTTTGGATCACAATAAACTGTGGAAAATTCTGAAAGATATGGGAATACCAGACCACCTGATGTGCCTCTTGAGAAACCTGTATGCAGGGCAGGAAGCAACAGTTAGAACTGGACATGGAACAACAGACTGGTTCCAAGTAGGAAAAGGAGTACGTCTTTTTTTATATTGTCACCCTGTTTATTTAACTTATATGCACAGTGCATCATGAGAAACACTGGACTGGAAGAAACACAAGCTGGAATCAAGATTGCCGGGAGAAATATCAATAACCTCAGATATGCAGATGACACCATCCTTACGGCAGAAAGTGAAGAGGAACTAAAAAGCCTCTTGATGAAGGTGAAAGCGGAGAGTGAAAAAGTTAGCTTAAAGCTCAACATTCAGAAAACGAAGATCGTGGCATCCAGTCCCATCACTTCATGGGAAATAGATGGGGAAACAGTGGAAACACTGTCAGACTTTATTTTTCTGGACTCCAAAATCACTGCAGATGGTGACTGCAGCCATGAAATTAAAAGATGCTTACTCCTTGGAAGGAAAGTTATGACCAACCTAGATAGCATGTTCAAAAGCAGAGACATTACTTTGCCAACAAAGGTCCATCTAGTCAAGGCTATGGTTTTTCCTGTGGTCATGTATGCATGTGAGAGTTGGACTGTGAAGAAGGCTGAGCGCCGAAGAATTGATGCTTTTGAACTGTGGTGTTGGAGAAGACTCTTGAGAGTCCCTTGGACTGCAAGGAGATCCAACCAGTCCATTCTGAAGGAATCAGCCCTGGGATTTCTTTGGAGAGAATGATGCTAAAGCTGAAACTCCAGTACTTTGGCCACCTCATGCAGGGAGTTGACTCATTGGAAAAGACTCTGATGCTGGGAGGGATTGGGGGCAGGAGGAGAAGGGGATGACAGAGGATGAGATGGCTGGATGGCATCACTGACTCGATGGACGTGAGTCTCAGTGAACTCCGGGAGCTGGTGATGGACAGGGAGGCCTGGCGTGCTGCGATTCATGAGGTCGCAAAGAGTCGGACACGACTGAGTGACTGAACTGAGGTACCAAGATAACATTTTTTTTTTTAACAGTTTCAGTTTAGGTGTCCTTTTAAACTTATTCTATCCAATGAAATTAACAACTTTCAATTCTTTTCTCTAGTTGAACTTGGTTCTTAAACTAGGGATCAAATGTCTTTCAGGAAGATTCCTCTGGTGATATTGTGAAGGATATGCTGCACATTTAAACTATAAAAAGCAGCATTGGGTTTTGAACCCAGTGCTCTGGCAGCTCAAAGTAGGAAGCAATTACTATCCATGTTGATGAAATTGGGGTGATGTGCAGGAATCAGTCACCCACAGAGATACAGACATTGCATAGGTATTGAAGAGAGAAATTTCCATATAGCAGACAATGTGAGAATTAACAACTAGATAACAAATGTTAAAATTAAGAATTACATATAACAGAAGCACACACGTGAGAGCATACTTCTCAAGCTACGAAAACTTTTTACCAAAATGTTTACTTTCATCAAAGTTATTAAAGATGAGGCTTCCATCAGCAAGCACATTTTCTAATACTCAGATAAGCTTTTCTGATTCCTCGTTTGAAAAATCAGAATTTCAAATCTGGTAACCTTTAATGTTCCTCTCAGTTTCATGAGTTTCCTGTGAAATGTCAAAAGTAAAATGATATATGTGTATTTTTTATCTTGTTAACCTACAGATGATTTTCATCCTTTACATTACTTATTTTTCCTCTACAGATTGATTTGTAGATATAATTTTGTACTATAAAGCCAACATGAAGGTTTTTCTATTTACTCAAAATAATCAAATGCAATATAATAAGTGCTACATAACACAATTACTTTTAAGTTTTCAAAAGTATCAAATTTCCAGGTGACCTTTGTGTTATGCATTATACAAACTCTCTTTCCCGAGACCCAGATAAAATTGTTTGCTCTATGATAACCTCCTTCCTGCCACTGGTATATACATGAGCTAATTTTTCCATGAACAAGGAGACATAAAAACTTACTCAAATATAATGTTACTCAATAAGGGGTAATATAAAATATATAATAGTATCCTATGTCTTTATTCTTTCACTGTATGTAATTCCTTGAATTGAAAGACATTAGAGATTCAACAGATGGGAGTGAAATGAAACACTACATACTGATCCTTTTCCAGTTAGTGGAAAACTAGATTAATAACTATACATGAGTAAATTTAAAATAATTCTTTAGTTTACTTCTTTACAAAGGACATCCTCAGCATGTTCACATGTAGATTTAAGACAGTGTTTAAATGCTTTTTCTGTATGTGAATCTTTCACTGATGTTTACCACAGTCCATCTACTGAAATATTTTCAGTTATCACAGTGTACTCAGAAAATGATGCTTTTATTAATGTGATATTTTATAGGACACTAATAGCTAAACTGTTATCTTTCTAAAGAAGAAATTGTACAATGTTGTCTAATGAAGAAATAAACATGATTTGAATCCTGCCTGATTTGATGTATCTAAAAAAATCAACCTTGTACCTTTGAAAATGATATACAATGCTCAATTTTCTTAATCTTAAATATATTTTAAATTATAATTTATTTTCACAACTATAAGAAAGCATTATAAGCTCTGAGAATGTGACATTCATCAAATTGTGATAATTTCCCATACTATGTAAGAAATAACCTGTTAAATATGTCAGTCCTCATGTTATAAGAAAAGTCTAAGATAGAAGAAAATAATTAATGAATTTTGGTTTTGCCCCACTCACAAAAATTATCAGACTTTGTTCAAGATATTACATTTTACATATATATACTTAAGCACATTGACTTAATTAAGTCTACTTGTTTTAGACTTCACAATTGAAAATATCTTTTCAGAACCTAATCCACAGGAATGCAGTAGTGACTTAGAAAAATTCTGCCCTCATAGAGCTCACATTCTAGTTGTGGTGGGTAATAGAGCCAGTAGCTAGATTACATGGTTACCAAAGCCTTTGTGATGTGTCAATTAGATACTTAGAAAAAATGAGGAAGCAAGCTGTGCAGCAGATTAACCCTGACCAAAGAAAGATCTGACCATTTGTCCTCAACTCCTAGGAAGGAATCTCTAAGCACTGGGAATGTCCTGATTTATGACTGCCTGTTTACCTGGGAACCTTGGACCATGCCAGATAGTTTATGCTAACTATGTGATTCATAGTGGAGCTCTTGGGCAACTCAGTATCAGCTCAATTTCCAGAGCAGCTGGAGACTAAGGCCAGCCATGTAGATGTCTGTCCTTGCTTGCTGCTGCTGCTACTAAGTCACTTCAGTCATGTCCGACTCTGTGCGACCCCATAGATGGCAGCCCACCAGGCTTCCCTGTCCCTGGGATTCTCCTGGCAAGAACACTGGAGTGGGTTGCCATTTCCGTCTGCAATGCATGAAAGTGAAAAGTGAAAGTGAAGTCGCTCAGTCGTGTCCGACTCTTCGCAACCCCATGGACTGCAGCCTACCAGGCTCCTCTGTCCATGGATTTTCCAGGCAAGAGTACTGGAGTGGGGTGCCATTGTCCTTGTATATGTGACCAATATCTAATAAAACCTCTGAATAACAAGTTTCTTGTGAGAGTCCTTGGCTGACAGTACATATGGAGTACTGTCACACATTGTTCTTCAAAGAAATTAGTATTGTTCACATGATTCCACTCAAAAAGGGCAACTGGAATCTCTGGTCTTCATCTTCTTGGCCTCTACTGTATGCACCTTTTCCATAGCTGATTTTAATCTGTATGCTTCCACTACAATACACTGTATCCATGAGGATAATAGGTATCCTAAGATCTATAAGGTATTCTACTCTAGTAAGTTATTAAACTTCAAGGTAGTCTTAGGGACTATAAGAATGTTGCACAAACCTGGTGAAAATCCACAGTAAATTGAATATTTGAAGAGAAACAGTGAGTACAAAGAACCTAAGATAAGGATAAAAAATGCCAATTATTCCACCAGATACATCCCCAGATCAGACAGATAACTATCCAAAGAATGCCCAATTTTATGCTTACTATGTGTTTCTCATTCTTTTGCTATGGTAGATCAAGCAAAGTGTCCCTTTGATCAACCAGAAGCAATTAAAATGGTCCTTCAGGTTAAAAACCCTTAATGGTTTCTTTCAATACACTTAGGAAAGCCCATCCCCTGTAATCCTGTATAGCCAAAGAGTATTTTGTCATTAGGAAGGATTTGGAATAATCTTGAATGGCAGTCAGAATTTTTTCCTATTTACTAATAAAACCCACTTTGTTCATTTAAGAAAAAAAAAAGCACAGTGTGCCTGAGGTTTGACACAATCAAGAAAGAGCAAAAATAAAATTATGACTAGAAAAGAATTAAAATTAAAGTGAAGAGTTGCAAAAAAATGATATGAGTAAAAAAAAATAATACAAGATCACTACAAAGTATCTGGATATTCTTATGAATGTGCAAGTTACTTGGGGAGAAAACAGCAAGATTTTATTTATTATTTGAAAAGCAAGTCCCAGATGCAATGTTCAAAGGCAGACAGACTGGAAGGCAAGCAACTGGAGGTTATTGCATTAATGTAGAAGAGTGGGTGGTGCTTTGTAGTTGGTGGTGGGGAAAAGGGGTTAAGAGAGTAAGCAATTGTCAAATTCAGGTCATAGTTTAAGATTATAGATAGCACAACTTACTGATAAAAAGAATGAGGATAGTGATAAAGAGGGAGACCAAACATATACATTTCAAGGATTTTGGCTTGAACAGCTAGGTGCCTTGTGTTGCTAATTGCTGTGATTGCAGGACTGGGGGAACAACAGATGTATAATAGACATAGCAGGTATTTTGCTTTGGATGTTTTAAGTATGGCTACAGATTGAATATCTTAGAAGAGATATCAAATAGAAAGTTGGATACATTACATAGGGTACAAGATGATGTCATAAATAAAGAGGTATATTTGGGACTAGTTAGTATTTAGATCGGAGAAGGCAATGGCACCCCACTCCAGTACTCTTGCCTGGAAAATCCCATGGACAGAGGAGCCTGGTGGGCTGCAGTCCATGGGGTCGCGAAGAGTCGGACATGACTGAGAGACTTCACTTTCACTTTTCACTTTTCACTTTCATGCATTGGAGAAGGAAATGGCAACCCACTCCAGTGTTCTTGCCTGGAGAATCCCAGGGACGGGGGAGCCTGGTGGGCTGCTGTCTATGGGGTCGCATGGAGTCGGACATGACTGAAGTGACTTAGCAGCAGCAGCAGCAGTATTTAGATGGTATATATTAGGGTAGACAAACCAAACCCAACTCTGAGCCAACATCTGTGTGTATAACTAAAGTTTTATTAAAACACAATCTATGACTCCTTTCACACTACACTGGCAAAGCTGCATAGTTGTAATAGAGACTATACAATGCATGCAGCCTAAATAACTGGCCATCTGATCCTACAGTCTGCTGACCCCTGAGCTAGATGACATTTAAAATCATAGGAATTAATAGGTACTCCTAAGAGCAGTACTGCTTTCCCTCCCAGAAACTTGTTTCACTCTAGGAATTGTGCTTAGTTAAAAGATAAAGTATATGGTCACTCTGAAACTTTAAGCCATAAGTATTAAATACATCAAATATTCAGTACCATGGAAGAAATACTAAAGAGAGTACCACATTTGAATTGAATGGACACTAGACTATATGATGAAATAAAGATCCATTTCCTACTCCAGTCGATCTTCCTGACTCAGGGATTGAACCCACATCTCTTGCTCTCCTTCAGTGGCAGGAGGATTCTTTACCACTGGCGCCACTTAGAAAGCCGAGGTAAAAATATTAACATGGGGAAAACATCTTAATGACCCAAATAACCATGATGGTGTGATCACTCACATAGAGCCAGACACCAAGAATGCAAATTCAAGTGGGTCTTAGGAGGTGCTGCACTCAATATGCCAGCAAATTTGGAAAACTCAGCAGAGGCCACAGGACTGGAAAAAGTCAGTTTTAATTCCAATCCAAAGAAAGGTAACATCAAAGGATATTGAAACTACCGCACAACTGCACTCATCTCACATGCTAGCAAAGTAATGATCAAAATTCTCCAAGCCAGGTTTCAACAGTACATGAACCAGGAACTTACAGATGTTCAAGTTGGATTTAGAAAAGGCAGAGGAACCAGAGATCAAGTTGCCAATATCCACTGGATCATCAAAAAAGCAAGAGTTCCAGAAAAACATCTACTTCTGCTTTATTGATTAGGCCAAAGCCTTTGACTGTGAAGATCACAATAAACTGTGGAAAATTCTTAAAGAGATGTGAATACCAGACCACCTAACCTCCCTCCTAAGAAATCTGTATGCAGGTTAAGAAGCAACACTTAGAACCAGACATGAAAAAACAGACTGGTTTCAAATACCAGTACCAACAAACTGGTACTGGAGTGGGTTGCCATTTCCTTCTCCAGGAGATCTTCCCGACCCAGGGATTGAACCCAGGTCTCCCTCATTGTAGGCAGACACTTTACCATCTGAGCCACCAGAGAAGTCATATACATCAAAGTTGCATATCATCACCTTGCTTATTTAACTTATATACAGAATACATCATGCAAAATGCCAGGCTGAATGAAACACAAGCTGGAATCAAGATTACCGGGAGAAATATCAATAACCTCAGATATGCAGATGACAGCACCTTTATGGCAGAAAGAAAAGAGGAACTGAAGAGCCTCTTGCTGAAAGTAAAGAGGACAGTGAAAAAGCTGGTTTAAAACTCAACATTCAAAAAACGAAGATCATGGCATCTGGTCCCATCACTTTATAGCAAATAAATGGGGAAACAATGGAAACAGTGAGAGACTTTTTTGGGGGGTGCTCCAAAATCACTGCAGATGGTGATTGCAGCCATGATATTAAAAGACACTTGCTCCTTGGAAGAAAAGCTATGACCAACCTATACAGCATATTAAAAAGCAGAGACATTACTTTGCCAACAAAGGTCCATCTAGTCAAAGCCATGGCTTTTACAGTAGTCATCTATGGATGTGAGAGTTGGACTATAAAGAAAGTTGAGAGCCAAAGAATTGATGCTTTCAAACTGTGGTGTTGGAGAAGACTCCTGAGAGTCCCTTGGACTGCAAGGAGATCCAATCAGTCTATCCTAAAGGAAATGAGTCCTGAATATTCCTTGAAAGGACTGATGCTGAAGCTCAAACTCCAATACTTTGGCCACCTGATGCAAAGAACTGACTAACTGGAAAAGACCCTGATCCTGGGAAAGACTGAAGGCAGGAGGAGAAGGGGATAACCAGAGGATGAGATGGTTGGATGGCATCAACCACTTGAAGGACATGAGGTTGGGCAAGCTCCAGGAGTTGGTGATGGACAGGGAAGCCTGGTGTGCTGCAGTTTATGGGGTCACAACTAGTTGAACATGACTGTGCAATTGAACTGAACTGATGGGAAATTTAAAAGGCCTATATTATTGGAAGGGTGGCGGTTAGGAGATACCCCTCATCCAAGGTAAGGAGCATTGGATGCACTTTGCTGGAGCAGCCATGAAGAGATACCCTATGCCCAAGGTAAGATAAACCCAAGTAAGATGGTAGGTGTTGCAAGAGGGCATCAGAGGGCAGACACACTGAAACCATACTCACAGAAAACTAGTTAATCTAATCACACTAGGACCACAGACTTGTCTAACTCAAAGAAACTAAGCCATGCCTGTGGGGCAACCCAAGATGGGCGGGTCATGGTGGAGAGACCTGACAGAATGTGGTCCACTGGAGAAGGGAATGGCAAACCACTTCAGTATTCTTGCCTTGAGAACCCCATGAACAGTATTAAAAGGCAAAATGATAGGATACTGAAAAAGAAACTCCCCAGGTCAGTAGGTACCCAATATGCTACTGGAGATCAGTGGAGAAATAACTCCTGAAAGAATGAAGGGATGGAGCCAAAGCAAAAAGAATACCCAGCTGTGGATGTGACTGGTGATAGAAGCAAGGTCCGATGCTGTAAAGAGCAATATTGCATAGGAACCTGGAATGTCAGGTCCATGAATCAAGGCAAATTGGAAGTGGTCAAACAAGAGATGGCAAGAGTGAATGTCGACATTCTAGGAATCAGCGAACTGAAATGGACTGGAATGGGTGAATTTAACTCAGATAACCATTATATCTACTACTGTGGGCAGGAATCCCTCAGAAGAAATGGAGTAGCCATCATGGTCAACAAAAGAGTCCAAAATGCAGTACTTGGATGCAATCTCAAAAACGACAGAATGATTTCTGTTCATTTCCAAGGCAAACCATTCAATATTACAGTAATCCAAGTCTATGCCCCAACCAGTAATGCTGAAGAAGCTGAAGTTGAACGGTTCTATGAAGACCTACAAGACCTTTTAGAACTAACACCCAAAAAAGATGTCCTTTTCATTATAGGGGACTGGAATACAAAAGTAAGAAGTCAAGAAACACCTGAAGTAACAGGCAAATTTGGCCTTGGAATATGGAATGAAGCAGGGCAAAGACTAACAGAGTTTTGCCAAGAAAATGCACTGGTCATAACAAACACCCTCTTCCAACAACACAAGAGAAGACTCTACACATGGACATCACCAGATGGTCAACACCAAAAACAGATTGATTATATTCTTTGCAGCCAAAGATGGAGAAGCTCTATACAGTCAGCAAAAACAAGACCAGGAGCTGACTGTGGCTCAGACCATGAACTCCTTATTGCCAAATTCAGACTTAAATTGAAGGAAGTAGGGAAAACCACTAGACCATTCAGGTATGACCTAAATCAAATCCCTTATGATTATACAGTTGAAGTGAGAAATAGATTTAAGGGCCTAGATCTGATAGATAGAGTGCCTGATGAACTATGGAATGAGGTTCGTGACACTGTACAGGAGACATGGATCAAGACCCTCCCCATGGAAAAGAAATGCAAAAAAGCAAAATGGCTGTCTGGGGAGGCCTTACAAATTGCTGTGAAAAGAAGAGAAGCAAAAAGCAAAGGAGAAAAGGAAAGATATAAATATCTGAATGCAGACTTCCAAAGAATAGCAAAAAGAGATAAGAAAGCCTTCTTCAGCGATCAATGCAAAGAAATAGAGGAAAACAACAGAATGGGAAAGAGTAGAGATCTCTTCAAGAAAATCAGAGATATCAAAGGAACATTTCATGCAAAGATGGGCTCGGTAAAGGACAGAAATGGTATGGACCTAACAGAGGCAGAAGATATTAAGAAGAGATGGCAAGAATACACAGAAGAACTGTACAAAAAAGATCTTCACAACCCAGATAATCACGATGGTGTGATCACTGACCTAGAGCCAGACATCCTGGAATGTGAAGTCAAGTGGGACTTAGAAAGCATCACTATGAACAAAGCTACTGGAGGTGATGGAATTCCAGTTGAGCTATTCCAAATCCTGAAAGATGATGCTGTGAAAGTGCTGCACTCAATATGCCAGCAAATTTGGAAAACTCAGCAGTGGCCACAGGACTGGAAAAGGTCAGTTTTCATTCCAATCCCAAAGAAAGGCAATGCCAAAGAATGCTCAAAATACCACACAATTGCACTCATCTCATATGCTAGTAAAGTAATGCTCAAAATTCTCCAAGCCAGGCTTCAGCAATATGTGAACCGTGAACTTCCTGATGTTCAAACTGGTTTTAGAAAAGGCAGAGGAACCAGAGATCAAATTGCCAACATCCGCTGGATCATGGAAAAAGCAAGAGAGTGCCAGAAAAACATCTATTTCTGCTTTATTGACTATGCCAAAGCCTTTGACTGTTTGGATCACAATAAACTGTGGAAAATTCTGAAAGATATGGGAATACCAGACCACCTGATGTGCCTCTTGAGAAACCTGTATGCAGGGCAGGAAGCAACAGTTAGAACTGGACATGGAACAACAGACTGGTTCCAAGTAGGAAAAGGAGTACGTCTTTTTTTATATTGTCACCCTGTTTATTTAACTTATATGCACAGTGCATCATGAGAAACACTGGACTGGAAGAAACACAAGCTGGAATCAAGATTGCCGGGAGAAATATCAATAACCTCAGATATGCAGATGACACCATCCTTACGGCAGAAAGTGAAGAGGAACTAAAAAGCCTCTTGATGAAGGTGAAAGCGGAGAGTGAAAAAGTTAGCTTAAAGCTCAACATTCAGAAAACGAAGATCGTGGCATCCAGTCCCATCACTTCATGGGAAATAGATGGGGAAACAGTGGAAACAGTGTCAGACTGTATTTTTCTGGGCTCCAAAATCACTGCATATGGTGACTGCAGCCATAAAATTAAAAGACGCTTACTCCTTGGAAGGAAAGTTATGACCAACCTAGATAGCATATTCAAAAGCAGAGACATTACTTTGCAAACAAATGTTCATATAGTCAAGGCTATGGTTTTTCCTGTGGTCATGTATGGATGTGAGATTTGGACTGTGAAGAATGCTGAGTGCCGAAGAATTGATGCTTTTGAACTGTGGTGTTGGAGAAGACTCTTGAGAGTCCCTTGGACTGCAAGGAGATCCAACCAGTCCATTCTGAAGGAATCAGCCCTGGGATTTCTTTGCAAGGAATGATGCTGAAGCTTAAAGTCCAGTACCTTGGCCACCTCATGCGAAGAGTTGACTCATTGGAAAAGACCCTGATGCTGGGAGCGATTGGGGGCAGGAGGAGAAGGGGACGACAGAGGATGAGATGGCTGGATGGCATCACCTACTCGATGGACATGAGTCTGAGTGAACTCCAGGGGTTGGTGATGGACAGGGAGGCCTGGTGTCCTGCGATTCATGGGGTCGCAAACAGTCGGACACGACTGAGCGACTGATCTGATTTGATTATTATAACAATGGTTTTAACTCCACTTTTTATATTTTCTGTGTGATTTAAATAATATATCCTTTTAAATAATTATTTTTTTGTTGTCTAAGAGACAAAAAATTTAAAATTGTATTAGTTTTTTTTGGACACATAAAGTATAAAGATGCAATCTGTGAGGTCAACAACTGAAGCTGGGATAGATCTATACAGCAACAGAATTTTTGTATGTTATTAAAGTTAAACTGGTATGAATTCAAATTTTAGTGCTGTAACTTCAGTATGTAAATGTAATTCACATAGTAAACACACCAAAAAACTATAGCATATACATAAAGGGAAATGAAAAACAAGTATTTCACCACAGAAAATCAACTAAACACAAAAGAGGATAATACTGCAAGAAATGGGGACAAAACCCCCATAAGGCACATAGAAAAGAACTAGTAAAATGGCCAAAGCAAATTTTCCTTATTAAATTTCTCCAAGTAGGTTAAGCTCTCCAATAAAAATACAGAAATTGAAAAAAGTGGATTAAAAAAAATTCAATTATTTTCTATCTAAAAGAGATTTACTTTAGATCAAGAGACAAAACAGAGAGAAAGTTAAAAGATAGGAAAACATATTCCATGAAGATAGTTAACCAGAAGAGAGCAAGAGTGACTACACTCAAACAAACTAGACTTTAAATTAAAAAAAAAAAATTACAAGAGGCAAAGAAGGACATTAAATAATAATAAAAGGTTCAACACAGCAAAAATTCATAATAATTATAAACATTAATATACCTAATGATCGTTTACGGTGAACTGTGTCAGATTCATGATCTCTGAAGAAGGTTTAGCTTTGGGACCAGGGATCAGGGTTGATGACTCAAGAACTCAAGAGCGTTTGTGTAGCAGAGTTTTATTTTAGTAAAAGGGGACTTAGAATGCTTCTGACATAGACATCAGAAGGGAAATGGAGAATGCCCTCCTCACTAGTCTTAGAAAAGGGAGTTATATACTTTTTCAATTGGTTATTACAATAAATCAAAAGAATGTCTCAAGGTTGTAAAGATCTTACTAGAACCATTCCCACAATTTACATTTTAAGATAACAGGATTAGTCAAAATATTCTCAGGAAGGGTCCACAAGCAGCATACAATGCTGTTAATCTAATTCTTAGTACAGAGTTCAAGCTGAGTTGTGTTGTTATGTAATCATCAGCTCTGGGCTTAAAGAAAAATTATGACAAAGGAGGCAAGAATATACAATGGAGAAAAGAGTCATTTCAGCAAGTGGTATTGGGGAAGTTGAACAGCTGCATGTAAATCAATGAAATTGGAACACACTCTCAAACCATACACAAAAATAAACTTAAAATGGCTTATTAAAGACTTACCTGTAAGATATGACATTATAAAATTTCTAAAAGATAACATAGGCAAACATTCTCTGACATAAATTATACCAATGATTTCCTAGGTCAGTCTACCAAAATAATAGAAATAAAAGCAAAAGTAAACAAATGAGACCTAATCAGATTTAGAAGCTTTTGTACAGCAAAGGAAACTGTAAACAAACAGAAAGACACCTATGGACTGAGAGCAAATGTCTGCAAATGATGTAACTGACAATTGCTTAATTTCCTAAATATGCAAACAGTTCATATAACTCAATAACAACAAGAAACAAGCAACTCAATAAAAATATGGGCAGAAAACCTAGATATACATTTCTCCAAATAAGACATGGCCAATGGGCACATGTAAAGATGCTCAACATCATTAACTATTAGAGAGATGCAAACAAATTACAGTGGAGTACCACCTCCCAACAGTGAGAATGACCACCATTAAAAGGTCTACCAATAACAAATGCTGGAGAAGGTATGGAGAAAAGAGAACATCCCACACTGTTGGTGGGAAAGTAAACTGATATAACCACAATGGAAAACAATATGGAGGTTCTTAAAAAAACTAAAAATATAGTTACCATATGATCCTGCAATACCACTCCTAGGCATATGTCTGGAGAAAACTCAAGATCAAAAAGATATATGCACCACAATGTTCATAGCAATGATATCTATAATAGCCAAGACATGGAAACAACCTAAATACTCATGGACAGATGACTGGATAAAGAATATGCGGTACATACACACAATGGAATATTACTCAGCCATAAAAAAAAAGAATGGAATAACACCATCTGTAACAACATGGATGGATTAGAGCTTATCATACTAAGTGAAATAAGCCAGATAGATAAGTGTAATTGATGGATGAATGGGAAAGCAAAAGTATTATATATATATAATAGGGTATTCTTCAGCTTTAAAAATGAAGGAAATTCTGACATATACTACAATGTGGATGAATCTTGAAAAAATTTTGTTAAGCCAGTCACAGAAAGACAAATACAGCATGATTCTACTTATATGACATATTAGTAGTCAAAATCAAACAGACAAAACGTAGAATGGTAGCTTTCTTGGGCTGGGAAATGAGGGCATGGGCAATTATTGGTTAATGGATACAGAGTTTCAATTTTGTACAAGAAAATGGTTCTGAAGACAGATGGTGGTGATAGTTGCAGGGAAATATGAATGTAATTAACACCACTGAACTATAAACTTTTTTTTTTTTTTTGGTTACTTTTCACAGGTATTTTTATTTTTTATTTTTTTATGCAATTTTTTTATTTTATTTTTATTTTTTCTTTTTTTTCTTTTTTTTTTAAATTTTATTTTATTTTTAAACTTTACATAACTGTATTAGATTTGCCAAATATCAAAATGAATCATATAATTGTATTAGTTTTGCCAAATATCAAAATGAATCTGCCACAGGTATACATGTGTTCCCCATCCTGAACCCTCATCCCTCCTCCCTCCCCATACCATCCCTCTGGGTCATCCCAGTGCACCAGCCCCAAGCATCCAGTATTGTGCATCAAACCTGGACTGGCAACTCGTTTCATACATAATATTTTACATATTTCAATGCCATTCTCCCAAATCTTCCCACCCTCTCCCTCTCCCACAGAGTCCATAAGACTGTTCTATACATCAGTGTCTCTTTTGCTGTCTTGTATACAGGGTTATTGTTACCATCTTTCTAAACTTTAAAATAGTAAATATTAGAAATGTAATGTTATATATATTTTATCACAATAATTGAAAATTATATATTGCTTTATATATAAATATGGGAAAGTGAAAGTCACTTAGTCAGGTCAGATTCTTTCGACCCCATGCACTATACAGTCCATGGAATTCTCCAGGCCAGAGTACTGACGTGGGTAACAGTTCCCTTCTACAGGGGATCTTCCCAACCCAGGATTCGAACTCAGATCTCCCACACTGCAGGCAGATTCTTTACCAGCTATGCCCCAAGCAAAGCCCAAGAATACTGGAGTGGGTAGCCTATCCCTTCTCCAGCAGGTCTTCCAAACCCAGGAATCAAACCAGGGTCTCCTGCATAGCAGGCAGATTCTTTACCAGTTGAGCTACCAGGGAAGCCCATAAATATGGAAACCAACTCCTAATTTCAAAAGAATATTTATTGACAGGAAACGAGATTTGGGTACAAAGTTGTTAATAATGAGTCTAAAAAGAGCATTATTACAAGCAATTATTTAAATTTCTACTTCTTGATGGAAAAGAAAATATATTTCAATATAATGATAATTCTATGCATGACTTTATATATGACTTCCACATAAAATTGATTAAAGAACTATTAACTAACTATATTTTAATAAATCACTATAAAAATTTAACAGAACTGATAATAGTTTTGCATCAATTATTTTCATCCTAAATGTTTTCTGTCATTAATGTCATTAGATTAGAGCACATTTACATAATGATCAGAGTGAGAAATAAAAACTGAGATGGCATTAACTGGAACTGTGGAATATGTAAAAACAAGTTATTAGTTGATAATGCCATAAATACATGTTATATTCTGTAACATTCCTGAGAATTTCAAACATTTAATTAAAAAAATGAGTCAGACTGCCTGATACTATCAAAGCAAGTACTAAATGCTCCCCATGTCCAGTTCTTTTATGTCATTTCTAAGAATTGTGGCATTTCAGTTTACTCTTATTTTGTATAGATTCCCCTCGTATTTTGGCACCAGAGGTAATTTTCTATCTCTGTAGTTAGAGTATAAACTTCCTTTGCCACTTCTTCCAAAATTGCACTATTCTGTCAAAAACAGCTGGGCTGAGTAAGAAAATAATACTAGTCGATTAAAAAAATGCAATCTAGAAATGTGAACTATTTGATTACACTAAAATAGAAAGTTTAAACTAATCATTTGCTAATCTTCTCACATCTTTTTTGAAACAGCTTTTGATGAAAAGGTTAGCAGAAACATCAAATTTGTAGGTTCTGAATGGTTTGTCTGCTGGGTAAACATACACAGTATTTTCTAAATGTGTTGTTAAGTAAAGTATGGTTGATTTTAGTAAAATTATTTTGGTTTCAAGAGGAATTTGTATAAATACTCACAAACTGTGCTAAATTTCTTTTAACATCAAACTACGTTTGAGTTAGTTTACTGTTAGTAATTTTAAAAATGTAAACAAAAAATTCTAAAATTGCTAAATTTGGATCCAAAAATGTAAAATGTTGTTGTGTATCTAAATTGCTCATTGCCTTATGTTACTAAGGAAAAACTCATTTTCTATAATGAGTTTCTTAGGATCAAGTGTAAATTAAAATGTATCCGAGATACAGCGCTTATGCGTTTTTAGTTATGAAGTTATTTTCCCTGCAAACTGTCTGCCAGGCTTTGAAAAGCTGAGGTGCCTACTTAAAACTTTATGATAACCACTGCCAAATATAAGAGTGACATATGCCTCTCAGATCACTGGAGAATAAGAAGAAATAAAAAACATAAACCACATAGCTAGAGATAGAAGAATAAATAAAAGAATAAAAAGGAACAAGTAAAAGAAACATGGGCTTTCCAGTTGACACTAATGGTAAAGAAGCTGCCTGCAAATGCAGGAAATAAAAGAGATGAGGGTTTGACCCTGGGTGGGGAAGATCCCCTGGAGGAGGATCTTCTGCTACAACCCACTGCAGCATTCTTGCCTGGAGAATCCCCATGGACAGAGGAGCCAGGCTACAGTCCACAGGGTCGCAAAGAGCTGGACATGGCTGAAGTGACTTAGCATGCACACACAGAAGAGAAACACAATTATAAATTCAATAATACTAAGCATATAAATTATAGCTATAAAACAAAGGATTTCAACTCTCCTATTAAAAGGGCACAATGAAATTGGCTTATTTATTTATTTTGAAATTGGCTTTTTTAAAAGTCAACCCACTCCAATATTCTTGCCTGGAGAATTCCATGGACAGAGGAGGCTGGCAGGCTACAGTCCCATGGGGTTGGGCAGGACTGAGAGACTAACATTTTCACGTACCTAAAAGAATATAAATGTACATTTAAAAAAAAAAAAAAGAAAATCATAATCAAGTAAAATAAAAATAAAGCAGAGGTCCCAAAATAAATCTCAAGCAAAGTACAGTTTAAGTAAAAGAGCCACAGAGAGTAAAGATGGTTATTCAATAATGATACACTTTAAATATTCAACCAATACATGCTATTCATAAAATTGCACAGATCTGTTTTGTGCTTGTTTCAGCCTATGGATAGTAATGCCATAGGCTAGAAATGCCTGGGGTCCCTGTTACTGGGATCAAGGACAGGGTCTAGAGTTTCAGAGATTCACTCTTTATTGGTGATTTTAAAATATAAGAACTGGAATTGGAGTTGCAACTTAGGAGTTGCAACCTGCAAGAAGAGAAAAAAATAAAGTGACCCAAATGGCCAGTTATGGAAACCAGCCAAGGTCTCAAAAATAAAGGAGCCTCAGTAAAGAAGGCAGCCTGGCTCTTTACCTAGCCCTGTGGCTGGCAATGTGGTTGTTGAAGACAGCCTTGCTTGAAGTGGCTGCCTCTTTGAAATAGATGCCTTTTTGTAAGATATTCCTTGGCCATCAAAGCTCAAGTCAGGTGCTAGTATTACCAAAAGAAAAGTCAGGGCTTACTCTACATGGTCAAATAATGTAACCTAAAAATACACAAAGTAAAACTGTATGGGTCAAGTAACAGGATTTGTTGGAGGTTTTGTTTAATGGGAGCAGATTTTGGAAGAATTTAATATTCAAAATATTTATTACAGAAGGCCCTTAGAGGAAGGAAGAAGAAGCAGAATTGGGTAAAAGAAGTCAAGTTAGATTCAGGCCTGAGAATTTCTGGATGTGAGTCTGTGGAGCTGCAATGGCCACTGATAGTCGTTCAAGTTGAGCTAGACTTTATATTCCCAACTTAACCATGCATTGGATGAGGACCACTTCCTCAGATCAGGACTGGGAAAAGTGGCTCTCTACAACTGAGGCAGTTCCTGAAGGGGTTACAGCTGAAGGCTTTATACTGCCAGCCCTCTACACAGATGATGCAACAATCCCTCCATTAAAGGGGGATCACAGTAGCCACCAGTGTGTCCTCCGTGATCCATCCTGATTGGCTCCAGTTTTACACTTAGAATATAAGGGAGCAGCACTTTAAGATTCTGTTGAGCATTTCTTCTTGAAGGAAACTTAGACAAGGAAAGTTAGTGGGGTGAACTTCAATCCACATGATGAGAGCTCATTTCAGGGCCCTAATGATACTCAGTTTCTCTACTCTACCGACCTCTCATCTACCACTAGTATCTCTGCTAGCCTAACTGATGATGTGACCCAGATCCCTATTCCTGAGGAGTCTGGAACTCTGACCAACATGCAAATCTTAGGCCAATTGTACATTTACTATCAAAATTAAAGAAGGACTATTGACCAGTACCCAGGTATACTGTCTGGGTACAAATACTCCTTCATTATTTTTAGCAACTCTTCTTCTGACTACTACAATCAATTATACCTGTGAAAATAGTTATTCCTCTTTTTGCCTGCTGGATTATGGACAAAAATAAGCCCAAATGTCTAGACAGTAACCACAGCTCTACAGCTCAATGAGACTCTTGTTGTGTCCTAAGCAGAAATGTTTCTCCTTTGGAAAACAAGGCCTCTACTGCTGTGAAGACAGGAAGACAAATTCCTCAAAGGAGTTATTATAATTATAATTAGGACTACTACTGTTTTCATTACTGTATATGTAGACCTATGTAATCTTTCTATTAGGCCAAGCACTACATTAAAATCTTTTATGAAAAGATATACGACATTCTAGATAATGATTCTCTATCATTTTAAAGTATCATTTCAGAGGTGGCACCTCAATTGTGGCTTCAGTATGCTATTCCAATGCTCCATCAATGTGATAGCTTTTGGCTGATGTGACATATGATAAGGCCAGTGAATTTTATTGTAATGGGCCTATTCACCATATTCTTCACTAAAAGGAGTGCCTCTGGACAGATCCTATGGTATGAGACATCCAATGCCAATGAATCAAACACTCCATTAGCCTTCAAATACTGGTGCTGGGTGAGGAATTGTGTACAGAAAAGGCAAACTTATACCCGGAATTTGTATCTCTTCCAATCAGAATGTCTGGTTCTAGGGTAAAAGGAACTGCAAAGTCAATTGTCACCAAGTGGTATTTTAGTGTCCTCAAAGGATGATGCCATTTTAGGACCTTAGTATTGTTCTCTGTTGCCAGCAAGATGAATATTTGGCACAGCAGTAGCTACAATAGCCTTGGTAAGTAAGGGTCCATGCTGCTGGGTCTGAGAATCAGCTCCATATCTGACACCCCATGACCATTATTTAAAATATATTTATTGTAGCAGTCCAGGGATTGATGACACCAGAAGCTGACTGGTTCCAATTTGCTGCATTATTTTGTTTGCTTGTTTAGTGATTCTCCCATGGTAGCAATCACTCTCTGATGAGGATTAAGATAATACACAGGGATCTTTATACTCCTTACCCATTCCCTCATTTCTATCTGCTGCTGCTTCTGCTGCTAAGTCGCTTCAGTCGTGTCCGACTCTGTGCAACCCCATAGACGGCAGCCCACCAAGGCTCCCCGTCCCTGGGATTCTCCAGGCAAGAACACTGGAGTGGGTTGCCATTTCCGTCTCCAATGCATGAAAGTGAAAAGTGAAAGTGAAGTCGCTCAGTCGTGTCCGACTCTAGCGACCCATGGACTGCAGCCTACCAGGCTTCTCCATCCATGGGATTTTCCAGGCAAAAGTACTGGAGTGGGGTGCCACTGCCTTCTCCGCATTTCTATCTATGTGCCTTTAACTTAGACAACATTGTCCCTGATCTTCCAATCATTCTCCTTCCTGGATTCTGCAAGGCTATTTTATCACTAAGGATGAGTCAGTATAGAACCTTGAAGTGCTTCTTTTATTACACTATGTGAATGACACAGAATACAACCTGAAGCTCTGTCTTTTGGGAGATAATTCCTTTGCCCTCTGATCTTCAAGCCCAGCTCTGAAAGAAGCTATAATACAGCTACTGCTTGTTTTCAGCTTGGTTCCACATTTGAGCTGACCCATATATAAAATGAATCATTTTTTTTCCTCAGTCAGAAGGCCATGACATATTCCTTGTTTGGTCACAGGTATGTAAATTGAGGGAATATTTATGGATTATATGTGAAGTCTGGGCTTCCTGCACGTGCAATTTTTCTGTGCTTTCTGTTCTTGGCACATCACTCTTGGACGTATGACTCCCATTTTACAATGAATTATCCTTGGTCCTACCAAACTTTGGTTGTGTTGACAGAAAACACCCCATGATGGGTAATCTCAGAATTAGAGTAAATCTATATCCCATGATCAAGTAGAAATACAGGGAATGTTAAGTGGCTTCAGTTGTGCTTAACTGTTTTCAATCCTATGGGCTACAGCTCCACAGGCTCCACTGTCCATGGGATCCTCCAGGAAAGAATACTGGAGTGGGTTGCCATGCTTTCCTCCTGCGGATCTTCCTGACCCAGGGATCAAACCCATGCCTCTTGCTCCTCTGGCATTGGCAGGCTGTATCTTTACCACTGATGCCACCTGATTTGTCTTCAAAAAGTGTTCAGTTCTCTATACTGGAAATTGCCATTCCATTGTTCCAAAATGTGGGGTCTGTATTGTGATTCTCATGCTGCTGCTGCTAAGTCACTTCAGTCGTGTCTGACTCTGTGCGACTCTAGAGACAGCAGCCCACCAGGCTCCCCCATCCCTGGGATTCTCCAGGCAAGAACACTGGAGTGGGTTGCCATTTCCTTCTCCAATGCATGAAAGTGAAAAGTCAAAGTCAAGTCGCTCAGTCGTGTCTGACTCTTAGCGACCCCATGGACTGCAGCCCACCAGGCTCCTCCATCCATGGGATTTTCCAGGCTAGTACTGGAGTGGGGTGCCATTGCCTTCTCCTTCTGGAGTCTGTCATAAATTCCACATGGCAGCTTTGAAAGGAAAAGTGACAGTCGCTCAGTCGTGTCTGACTCTTTCCGACCCCATGGATAGTCCATGGAATTCTCCAGGCCAGAATACTGGAGAGGGTGACCTTTCCCTTCTCCAGGGGATCTTGCCAACCCAGGGATTGAACCCAGGTCTGCCGCATTGCAGGTGGATTCTTTACCAGCTGAGCCACCAAGGAAGCCCTTTGTTCACCACTAATCTCTCTACTATATGATGTGCCAAGTTGTATGGACCTAGTTGATAGGCTCTTCCCACTGCAACCTGGACCTGATGTAGACACATTTCCTACTCTGGATCCCACTGAAAGCTTGCAGCCTATAGACTATACCATCTTTAAAAATCAGATGAGCATAGTAAGAGTTATACTTCCATATTTGCTAGAATTTTTTTTCCCTGTTTTTCTTGGATAGGAAGTTCCAGCATGATCCTAATAACTAGACATCTACAAAGTTATTGATGTGGTATTTTATAGGATCTCCATCTGACTAGAATATATGTGTCTTACCAAGGCCTCCAAATTACTAATTCCTACTCA